>NC_086450.1:488646629-488856629 GCF_028390025.1 Pseudophryne corroboree
ACGTTGTATGCTCTAATAGGTTTGACGTTTTGTCCTCTGCTGATGATGAGGATGAGGGGGAGGTAGTCATGGTTGGGGGAAAAGAGCTAGTGTTTGTTCCGAATACTTCTAAAAGTAAAAAGCCAAAACAGGCCTCTAATCTGTCTGTTGATGGGGTGGCAGTTACGGTCAAAGCTAAACAGGAAAAGGGGGGATGTGGTAAAGTTCAGAGCAAAACCAATCACTTAGATAGTTCTCAGGGGGATCTAGAGTGGGATCCTACAGGGACAGAGTTAAGCCAGGCCTTGGTACCATTATTAAATAAGGTTGAGGTAGTGCAGAGTTCAGAGGGGAAGGCCCCTCAATCTCCGGGAGAGGTGATGGTGGTGGAGGAGACTCCTAGCCTTGAGGCGGGGAGCCTTACCTATTCTCCTTTGGCGTCCTCTGGTGGGGATGATCCTGGGGGTGGTTCATGTAATATTGCCCCAAAAGTCCCTGATCCGGATCCTCCCCCAGACAGGGTTGCAAATGGGGAGGGGTGTGATATTAGGGAGGGTGTTGTTGTACAGGGATCTAAGGGTCTGTTCTGTGAGACTGCGGTCTCAGTTGTTGGTGGGGTGGAGGAGGGGGAGGTGGAAGAAATCTCTTTGTCCGATGAGGATGTTCTTCCCTTCGGGGTTACGTGTAAAAGAGTAGGATCCTTGGATGAGGATTCTAAAAGACAAGCAAAGAAAAAGTGAATGGGGTCCTACCTCTATAATCCAAGAAACATGGATCCCCAACCTATACGATGTGCCACCATTAATGCGGCTTCCGTGTTTTCTGAACGTGCTCGTTTCTTGGCCTTCAATTTTTTCAACACGGTTGATGTTGACTTTTTATTTTTGCAGGAGACCAGGGTAGGTGACTTGGCCACACTCCATCGGGCCAAGTGTCAGTGGAAGCGGGGGCCTTCCTTCTGGTCTCTTGCGGCCGAGGCGTCCAGTGGGTTGGTAGTGCTTTTTACTGATATGGTAAACGTGCACAGGATTATAGATTTACAGGTAGGTAGGTGCATGATTTTAGATGTCAACCTGAGAGGACATGACCTGAGGCTAATAAACATCTATGGGCCCCATTCAAAGTCGGACAGGAAATGTCTTTTCAGGGAGATAAAACCGTTTCTTTTTACGGCCCGGCAGATTGTCTTTGGAGGTGATTTTAACACCGTCATTAGGCCAAAAGACAGAGGGGACACAAAGGCGACCCTGGGCTATGATTCCAATTTTCTAGTTAGCATGGTTAGAGAGGCTGGTCTGGTGGATGTGCACTTTCGCCATTTCCCAGACCTCACAGGTTTCACCTATCATTGTGGTAGTCGTAGGTCTAGGATAGATAGGTTTTTTGTTAAGGAGTCCTCGAAAACTTTGCCTCCTGAGACAAAGCCAGTAGAGTTCTCGGATCACGTTTTTCTGTGTGTTGCTTTGAACGTCTCAGAAACCCCTCAGAAAGGGCGGGGCCTTTGGCGTTTGAATTCCGAGCTCCTAAAGGAGGAGGGAGTTAGACAGTCCTTTAGAGACTTTCTTCAACTACAGGAAACACTTCTGGAGGCTGGTTGGAGTAGGTCTGAGTGGTGGGAGGAGTGTAAAAAGAGGACTCGAAGGCTTTTTCAATGGCTGGTAGCCAGGAAAAACTTGACAAAAAGATGTATCTACCAGAGGAGGGGGCCTGTGTGCACCTCCGGGTGGGCCCCCTCCTATCCACGGCGTTGTAGACTCCGGCACTGTGCCGGAGTCTACTGCGCATGCGCAGGTCTCCGAAAACATGGTGCCCTCCATGATCCGGAGACCAATTTGGCTACCGCGCATGCGTGGCGGCCATTTTGGCAGCGATTTCTGCCGTGATTTCCTCTCCCCGGACCTGGACTCCGGAAAGGTAAGAATTAAAATGGGAGCGGTGTGGGGCCCCAGGGCCGGCTCCAGGCCTACTAGTACCCTGAGCGAGAACATGTAAAAGCGCCCCCACCCTTTCCAGGAAAAGTGGGTGTGGCCTCTTGAAAAGTGGGCATGGACTCATAACTTCATATTATTAGACTATAAATAAATATATTTTCACATCTCCTCTACGCACACAATTAGCAGCCTTACACATAACAGCCACAGTAGTGTTCCTTACACACAATGTCTCCAGTATAGTGCCAGATACACATAATGTCTCAAGTATAGTGTCAGATACATATGTATCCAGTATAGTGCCAGATACACATAATGTGCAGTGCCAGATAGACCTGATATGCCCCCAGCAGTGCCAGCTACACACAATATGCCCCCCAGCAGTGCCAGCTACACATGACATGCCCCCCAGCAGTGCCAGCTACACACAATATACCCCCAGCAGTGCCAGCTACACATGATAGTGTTTTTTTTATACCCCTCTTTTTTTTTTTTTAAGACATGCCGAACTTAGCGTTTCTGCTTCTTATTTATAAGAACTAAGGGCCTAATTCAGACCTGATCGCTTGTTAGGGTTTTTTTGTACTGCTGCGAGCAGATAGTCGCCGCCCATAGGGGAGTGTATTTTTGCTTTGCAAGTGTGCGATCGCATGTGCAGCCGGGCGGTACATAAAATATTTGTGCAGTCTGAGTAGCCCAGAACTTACTCAGCCCTTGCGATCACTTCAGCCTGTCTGGTCCCGGAATTGACGTCAGACACCCGCCCTGCAAGCGTTTGGACACGCCTGCGTTTTTCCAACCACTCCCAAAAAACGGTCAGTTGACATCCACAAACGCCTTCTTCCTGTCAATCTCCTTGCGATTGGCTATGCGAATGGATTCTTTGTAAAACCCATCCCACAGCAATGATCCGCTTTGTAACCATGCGACGCGTCTGCGCACTGCGATGCATACGCAGTTCTGACCTGATCACAGCTCTGCACAAAAAGCTAGCGTGTGACAAGGTCTGAATGACCCCCATAGTTTATAACGACCATGATAAGTCACTTGACATCTGGATCCCCCCAAAATTTGTAGGATCCCACCGCCTGAATGGTAATACTGTATTACCTAATACTACTAGCTGCTTAGGCACTATATATAACATATACTGTAACTGGTGTAGAACATACTGTAAGTGTTTACTGTGATTTATTTCTTTTTTTTACAATATACATACACAGTCTAGTCATGTGACGTGCGCTGGCTGGGTGGGTATATCAGGTGTGTGATAGGCCGTCTGCACACATCACTCGTTGCTGTAATGGGTAAAAGGGGCGATTTATCTGAGTTGCAGAAAGGGATGATTATCGGCTTTCAGGCCAAGGGCAGCGGTGTTTCTGACACAGCGCAGTGTGTGACCTGTCCGCGTGCTGCTGCGGTGAAGGTGTATCGTGAGTGGACAAATGACACCATTGCGAATAACCGATGTGGAAACTGCGGAGCCCCACGTGCCACTGATGTAAGAGGTGAACGTCGGCTATGAAGGTGCGTGAGGGACAGCCGAAACACTACGGTGAAGCAGCTCACCGTCACAACAAAGCGGGGGTCTACCAGACGTGTGTCTGTAGTGACAGATCAGCCCGTCTAGCTGCTGTCTGCGCTGCAGACGCCGGTTACTCTGGCTATTAGCTGGTGCTCATAATAATGTGACTCCTGTGTATCTATATTGTCTTCTTGGTACATAGTATCTCAGTTTTGTGGGTTCATCCTGGGTGTTATAAGATAGTTGGGCAGAAATAACAAAGTCATTATTGTAACATTTATCTTTCAATAATAAGCTGGCATTGCTACACCGGGAGAGATTATATAAAGACGCTTTCACTTTCTGTCTCACATTACACTTCTGAGAACAGTGACACAAATTCCGGGAAAGAGCTGATAACCCTTTATGTTCTCATCTGTGCATCTGCTAGTATGGAAATGTTACTGTACATGCATTGGGGCTGAGGCTGGGTGTACTCACATCCAGTGGCGTGCGGTGAGGTCAGTGGCTGGTGAGGCATGCCCACTACCGCCACTCCCAGTGCCCGCTACTGTACTGTCACCGCCGCCAGCTGCCAATGCCTGCTAAAGTTGCCACCAGCTAGCACCCCCACTGCTAATTCCCAGTCTGATGCTGCCGCTAATGCCCGCGAAGTCTGGGGAGCAGCAGCAGCCAGCGTCTGGGCAGCAGAGATGCCCAGGGTTAAGAAGAGCAGCACAGTGCGTACATCTTGCTGGCAGATCCCATATGGCAGTTACGAAACAAATGGGCCCTACACACTGGCCAACATGACTGCACGATATGAACGATCTTGTTCATTAATCAACGAGATAACGTTCATATCGTGCAGTGTGGAGGCTCCAGCGATGAACGATGCGCGGCCCGCGCTCGTTCATCGCTGGTCCCCCGCCGGCTGTACATGCAGGCCGATAAGGACGATCTCGTCCATAGTTGCCTGCACTTCAATGCAGCCGGGTGACGGGGGGAGTGAAGAAACTTCACTCCCCCCGTCACTGCCCCCCCGCCGTCGGGCAGCTCGGCGGCGGATTGGCCAGTGTGTAGGTCCTAAAAGAGAGCAGGGTAGCCTGTGGTCAGTATACAGCAGCCCTCAGCATCAAGGCCAGTGCAAGGTTTCTCAACACCCTAGGCAAAGTTCAGCCGATCAAAACGTCTAGATAGAGCGATTAATGACAGAAGGTCATTATCGCAGTATCCAATTAGAGGCCGTTTTGATCTGCCGAAATTGGACCCACGATTGCGCAAACACATGGGAATTGGGGATAAATCCCCAATTCCCATGAGTCATCTCGGCTCCGGCAGGCCACTTATTGCGGATTATGCTAAAACATAATTCCAGATAAGTGCCGACATAGGGGGGAGGAGCTAATTGGATAGCTCCCAATATGATACAATTACTTGCGGTCATTGACCACTGATAATTGGATACCCCCCATACAGTGGCGGAACTAGAGAATGGTGGGCCCAGGTGCAACAATATGCATTGGGCCCCCTCCCATATTAAAAACAGGGAAATGGCGTCGCCCAAAATACGGTGTTTTATCTCAATAACAAGGGGTGTCGCCACACAGTAGTACTCCCAATTCACAGTAGAGAGCCTTATACACAGTACGCCACACAGTAGAGAAGCTTATACACAGTACACCACACAGTAGAGCGCCTTATACATGTTGCGCCACACAGTAGAGCGCCTTATACACGTTGCGCCACACAGTAGAGAAGCTTATACACGGTACGTCACACAGTAGAGAGCCTTATACAGGGTTCGCCACACAGTAGAGAGCCTTACACAGGGTGCGCCACACAGTAGAGATCCTTATATAGGGTGCGCCACACAGTAGAGAAGCTTATACATGTTACAACACATAAGGGGGTATTCAGTTATGCCGGATTTTTCATCCAGTCTAAAAATCGTCACTTATTGGTCATTTTTAGGGCGAATGACATTCCCCCTATTCAATGCATGTGCAGGATTTTTTAACTGGTCAAAAAATCCAGCACTAACGAAAACCACGTGGATCTGTGAATTTCCTGGTGAGCCATGTGTTTTGACGAATTTGCAGGCATTTTCGCCCGTTTTTTGGGTCTGTTTTCTCCCATGCCAATTCGACAAAAAAAGTGAAACGTCGTGGGCGAAAAGGGATTCAAAAATGGGCGAAAAACCCGCAATTAAATACCCATGGTCGAATTATACCGTTTTTTCGGCTAGTCAAAATTGAATACCCCACAGAATAGAGAAGCTTATACACGTTATGCCACACAGTAGAGAGGCTTATACCCGTTGCGCCACACAGTAGAGAGCCTTATACATGGTATGCTACACAGTAGAGATCCTTATACACGGTACACCACACAGTAGAGATCCTTATACATGGTACGCCACACAGTAGAGAGCCTTATACATGGTACGCCACACAGTAGAGATCCTTATACACGGTACGCCACACAGTAGAGAGCCTTATACACGGTACGCCACACAGTAGAGAGCCTTATACATGGTATGCTACACAGTAGAGATCCTTATATACGGTACATCACACAGTAGAGGGCATTATAAACGTTACGTCACACAGTAGAGAGCCTTATACACGGTACGCCACACAGTAGAGAGGCTTATACATGGTACGCCACACAATAGAGAGGCTTATAAACGTTGCGCCACACAGTAGAGAGGCTTATACACGGTACGCCACACAGTAGAGAGGCTTATACATGGTACGCCACACAATAGAGGCTTATAAACGTTACGTCACACAGTAGAGAGCCTTATACACGGTACGCCACACAGTAGAGAGCCTTATACATGGTACGCCACACAGTAGAGAAGCTTATACACTGTACGCCACACAGTAGAGAGCCTTATACATGGTACGCCACACAGTAGAGAAGCTTATACACGGTACGCCACACAGTAGAGAGCCTTATACACGGTACGCCACACAGTAGAGAAGCTTATACACGGTACGCCACACAGTAGAGAGCCTTATACATGGTACGCCACACAGTAGAGAGCCTTATACACGGTACGCCACACAGTAGAGAGCCTTATACATGGTACGCTACACAGTAGAGATCCTTATATACGGTACATCACACAGTAGAGGGCATTATAAACGTTACGTCACACAGTAGAGAGCCTTATACATGGTACGCTACACAGTAGAGAGGCTTATACATGGTACGCCACACAGTAGAGAGCCTTATACATGGTACGCTACACAGTAGAGATCCTTATATACGGTACATCACACAGTAGAGGGCATTATAAACGTTACGTCACACAGTAGAGAGGCTTATACACGGTACGCCACACAGTAGAGAGGCTTATACATGGTACGCCACACAATAGAGAGGCTTATAAACGTTGCGCCACACAGTAGAGAGGCTTATACATGGTACGCCACACAGTAGAGAGCCTTATACACGGTACGCCACACAGTAGAGAGCCTTATACATGGTACACCACACAGTAGAGAGCCTTATACATGGTACGCCACACAGTAGAGAAGCTTATACACGGTACGCCACACAGTAGAGAGGCTTATACATGGTACGCCACACAATAGAGAGGCTTATAAACGTTGCGCCACACAGTAGAGAGGCTTATACATGGTACGCCACACAGTAGAGAGCCTTATACACGGTACGCCACACAGTAGAGAGCCTTATACATGGTACACCACACAGTAGAGAGCCTTATACATGGTGCGCCACACAGTAGAGAAGCTTATACACGGTACGCCACACAGTAGAGAGGCTTATACACGGTACGCCACACAGTAGAGAGCCTTATACATGGTACGCCACACAGTAGAGAAGCTTATACACGTTGCGCCACACAGTAGAGAAGCTTATACACGGTACGTCACACAGTAGAGAGCCTTATACACGGTACACTACACAGTAGAGAGCCTTATACATGGTACGCCACACAGTAGAGAGCCTTATACACGGTACGCCACACAGTAGAGAGCCTTATACACGGTACGCCACACAGTAGAGAGCCTTATACATGGTACGCTACACAGTAGAGAGCCTTATACACGGTACGCCACACAGTAGAGAGCCTTATACACGGTACGCCACACAGTAGAGATCCTTATACATGGTACGCCACACAGTAGAGAGGCTTATACACGTTGCGCCACACAGTAGAGAAGCTTATACACGGTACGCCACACAGTAGAGAGGCTCATACATGGTACGCCACACAGTAGAGAGCCTTATACATGGTACGCTACACAGTAGAGAGGCTTATACATGGTACGCCACACAGTAGAGAGGCTTATACATGGTACGCCACACAGTAGAGAGGCTTATACACGGTACTCCACACAGTAGAGAGCCTTATACATGGTACACCACACAGTAGAGAGGCTTATACATGGTACGCCACACAGTAGAGAGGCTTATTCATGGTACGCTACACAGTAGAGAGGCTTATACATGGTACGCCACACAGTAGAGAGCCTTATACACGGTACGCCACACAGTAGAGAGCCTTATACACGGTACGCCACACAGTAGAGAGGCTTATACATGGTACACCACACAGTAGAGAGGCTTATACACGGTACGTCACACAGTAGAGAGCCTTATACACGGTACGCCACACAGTAGAGAGGCTCATACGCGGTACGCCACACAGTAGAGAGCCTTATACACGGTACGCCACACAGTAGAGAGCCTTATACACGGTACGCCACACAGTAGAGAGCCTTATACACGGTACGCCACACAGTAGAGAGCCTTATATATGGTACACCACACAGTAGAGCGACGCACATGTCAACATTTACAACCAGGAATGTGAGACAGATACAGATGAAGACAGCCTTATCGTTGCCGTGATGTGTTGGAACTAGAGATGAGCGCCGGAAATTTTTCGGGTTTTGTGTTTTGGTTTTGGGTTCGGTTCCGCGGCCGTGTTTTGGGTTCGACCGCGTTTTGGCAAAACCTCACCGAATTTTTTTTGTCGGATTCGGGTGTGTTTTGGATTCGGGTGTTTTTTTAAAAAAACCCTAAAAAACAGCTTAAATCATAGAATTTGGGGGTAATTTTGATCCCAAAGTATTATTAACCTCAAAAAACATAATTTACACTCATTTTCAGCCTATTCTGAACACATCACACCTCACAATATTATTTTTAGTCCTAAAATTTGCACCGAGGTCGCTGTGTGAGTAAGATAAGCGACCCTAGTGGCCGACACAAACACCGGGCCCATCTAGGAGTGGCACTGCAGTGTCACGCAGGATGGCCCTTCCAAAAAACCCTCCCCAAACAGCACATGACGCAAAGAAAAAAAGAGGCGCAATGAGGTAGCTGACTGTGTGAGTAAGATTAGCGACCCTAGTGGCCGACACAAACACCGGGCACATCTAGGAGTGGCACTGCAGTGTCACGCAGGATGTCCCTTCCAAAAAACCCTCCCCAAACAGCACATGACGCAAAGAAAAAAAGAGGCGCAATGAGGTAGCTGTGTGAGTAAGATTAGCGACCCTAGTGGCCGACACAAACACCGGGCCCATCTAGGAGTGGCACTGCAGTGTCACGCAGGATGTCCCTTCCAAAAAACCCTCCCCAATCAGCACATGATGCAAAGAAAAAGAAAAGAAAAAAGAGGTGCAAGATGGAATTATCCTTGGGCCCTCCCACCCACCCTTATGTTGTATAAACAAAACAGGACATGCACACTTTAACCAACCCATCATTTCAGTGACAGGGTCTGCCACACGACTGTGACTGATATGACGGGTTGGTTTGGACCCCCCCCAAAAAAGAAGCAATTAATCTCTCCTTGCACAAACTGGCTCTACAGAGGCAAGATGTCCACCTCATCTTCACCCTCCGATATATCACCGTGTACATCCCCCTCCTCACAGATTATCAATTCGTCCCCACTGGAATCCACCATCTCAGCTCCCTGTGTACTTTGTGGAGGCAATTGCTGCTGGTCAATGTCTCCGCGGAGGAATTGATTATAATTCATTTTAATGAACATCATCTTCTCCACATTTTCTGGATGTAACCTCGTACGCCGATTGCTGACAAGGTGAGCGGCGGCACTAAACACTCTTTCGGAGTACACACTTGTGGGAGGGCAACTTAGGTAGAATAAAGCCAGTTTGTGCAAGGGCCTCCAAATTGCCTCTTTTTCCTGCCAGTATAAGTACGGACTGTGTGACGTGCCTACTTGGATGCGGTCACTCATATAATCCTCCACCATTCTATCAATGTTGAGAGAATCATATGCAGTGACAGTAGACGACATGTCCGTAATCGTTGTCAGGTCCTTCAGTCCGGACCAGATGTCAGCATCAGCAGTCGCTCCAGACTGCCCTGCATCACCGCCAGCGGGTGGGCTCGGAATTCTGAGCCTTTTCCTCGCACCCCCAGTTGCGGGAGAATGTGAAGGAGGAGATGTTGACAGGTCGCGTTCCGCTTGACTTGACAATTTTGTCACCAGCAGGTCTTTCAACCCCAGCAGACCTGTGTCTGCCGGAAAGAGAGATCCAAGGTAGGCTTTAAATCTAGGATCGAGCACGGTGGCCAAAATGTAGTGCTCTGATTTCAACAGATTGACCACCCGTGAATCCTTGTTAAGCGAATTAAGGGCTGCATCCACAAGTCCCACATGCCTAGCGGAATCGCTCCGTGTTAGCTCCTTCTTCAATGCCTCCAGCTTCTTCTGCAAAAGCCTGATGAGGGGAATGACCTGACTCAGGCTGGCAGTGTCTGAACTGACTTCACGTGTGGCAAGTTCAAAGGGCATCAGAACCTTGCACAACGTTGAAATCATTCTCCACTGCACTTGAGACAGGTGCATTCCATCTCCTATATCGTGCTCAATTGTATAGGCTTGAATGGCCTTTTGCTGCTCCTCCAACCTCTGAAGCATATAGAGGGTTGAATTCCACCTCGTTACCACTTCTTGCTTCAGATGATGGCAGGGCAGGTTCAGTAGTTTTTGGTGGTGCTCCAGTCTTCTGTACGTGGTGCCTGTACGCCGAAAGTGTCCCGCAATTTTTCTGGCCACCGACAGCATCTCTTGCACGCCCCTGTCGTTTTTTTAAAAATTCTGCACCACCAAATTCAAGGTATGTGCAAAACATGGGACGTGCTGGAATTTGCCCATATTTAATGCACACACAATATTGCTGGCGTTGTCCGATGCCACAAATCCACAGGAGAGTCCAATTGGGGTAAGCCATTCCGCGATGATCTTCCTCAGTTGCCGTAAGAGGTTTTCAGCTGTGTGCGTATTCTGGAAAGCGGTGATACAAAGCGTAGCCTGCCTAGGAAAGAGTTGGCGTTTGCGAGATGCTGCTACTGGTGCCGCCGCTGCTGTTCTTGCGGCGGGAGTCCATACATCTACCCAGTGGGCTGTCACAGTCATATAGTCCTGACCCTGCCCTGCTCCACTTGTCCACATGTCCGTGGTTAAGTGGACATTGGGTACAACTGCATTTTTTAGGACACTGGTGAGTCTTTTTCTGACGTCCGTGTACATTCTCGGTATCGCCTGCCTAGAGAAGTGGAACCTAGATGGTATTTGGTAACGGGGGCACACTGCCTCAATAAATTGTCTAGTTCCCTGTGAACTAACGGCGGATACCGGACGCACGTCTAACACCAACATAGTTGTCAAGGACTCAGTTATCCGCTTTGCAGTAGGATGACTGCTGTGATATTTCATCTTCCTCGCAAAGGACTGTTGAACAGTCAATTGCTTACTGGAAGTAGTACAAGTGGGCTTACGACTTCCCCTCTGGGATGACCATCGACTCCCAGCGGCAACAACAGCAGCGCCAGCAGCAGTAGGCGTTACACGCAAGGATGCATCGGAGGAATCCCAGGCAGGAGAGGACTCGTCAGACTTGCCAGTGACATGGCCTGCAGGACTATTGGCATTCCTGGGGAAGGAGGAAATTGACACTGAGGGAGTTGGTGGGGTGGTTTGCGTGAGCTTGGTTACAAGAGGAAGGGATTTACTGGTCAGTGGACTGCTTCCGCTGTCACCCAAAGTTTTTGAACTTGTCACTGACTTATTATGAATGCGCTGCAGGTGACGTATAAGGGAGGATGTTCCGAGGTGGTTAACGTCCTTACCCCTACTTATTACAGCTTGACAAAGGGAACACACGGCTTGACACCTGTTGTCCGCATTTCTGGTGAAATACCTCCACACCGAAGAGCTGATTTTTTTGGTATTTTCACCTGGCATGTCAACGGCCATATTCCTCCCACGGACAACAGGTGTCTCCCCGGGTGCCTGACTTAAACAAACCACCTCACCATCAGAATCCTCCTGGTCAATTTCCTCCCCAGCGCCAGCAACACCCATATCCTCCTCATCCTGGTGTACTTCAACACTGACATCTTCAATCTGACTATCAGGAACTGGACTGCGGGTGCTCCTTCCAGCACTTGCAGGGGGCATGCAAATAGTGGAAGGCGCATGCTCTTCACGTCCAGTGTTGGGAAGGTCAGGCATCGCAAACGACACAATTGGACTCTCCTTGTGGATTTGGGATTTCAAAGAACGCACAGTTCTTTGCGGTGCTTTTGCCAGCTTGAGTCTTTTCAGTTTTCTAGCGAGAGGCTGAGTGCTTCCATCCTCATGTGAAGCTGAACCACTAGCCATGAACATAGGCCAGGGCCTCAGCCGTTCCTTGCCACTCCGTGTGGTAAATGGCATATTGGCAAGTTTACGCTTCTCCTCCGACAATTTTATTTTAGGTTTTGGAGTCCTTTTTTTTCTGATATTTGGTGTTTTGGATTTGACATGCTCTGTACTATGACATTGGGCATCGGCCTTGGCAGACGACGTTGCTGGCATTTCATCGTCTCGGCCATGACTAGTGGCAGCAGCTTCAGCACGAGGTGGAAGTGGATCTTGATCTTTCCCTAATTTTGGAACCTCAACTTTTTTGTTCTCCATATTTTATAGGCAGAACTAAAAGGCACCTCAGGTAAACAATGGAGATGGATGGATTGGATACTAGTATACAATTATGGACGGACTGCCACGGTTAGGTGGTATAAAAAAACCACGGTTAGGTGGTATATATTATAATAATAATACAATTATGGATGGACGGACTGCCTGCCGACTGCCGACACAGAGGTAGCCACAGCCGTGAACTACCGCACTGTACACTGGTTGATAAAGAGATAGTAGTATACTCGTAACAACTAGTATGACACTATGACGACGGTATAAAGAATGAAAAAAAAACCACGGTTAGGTGGTATATATTATAATAATAATACAATTATGGATGGACGGACTGCCTGCCGACTGCCGACACAGAGGTAGCCACAGCCGTGAACTACCGCACTGTACACTGGTTGATAAAGAGATAGTAGTATACTCGTAACAACTAGTATGACACTATGACGACGGTATAAAGAATGCAAAAAAAACCACAGTTAGGTGGTATATATTATAATAATAATATAATTATGGATGGACGGACTGCCTGCCGACTGCCGACACAGAGGTAGCCACAGCCGTGAACTACCGCACTGTACACTGGTTGATAAAGAGATAGTAGTATACTCGTAACAACTAGTATGACACTATGACGGTATAAAGAATGAAAAAAAAACCACGGTTAGGTGGTATATATTATAATAATAATACAATTATGGATGGACGGACTGCCTGCCGACTGCCGACACAGAGGTAGCCACAGCCGTGAACTACCGCACTGTACACTGGTTGATAAAGAGATAGTAGTATACTCGTAACAATTAGGATGACACTATGACGGTATAAAGAATGAAAAAAAAACCACGGTTAGGTGGTAGGTATATAATAATAAATAATACAATTCTGGTCGGACGGACTGCCTGCCGTGTGCCGACACAGAGGTAGCCACAGCCGTGAACTACCGCACTGTACACTGGTTGATAAAGAGATAGTAGTATACTCGTAACAATTAGGATGACACTATGACGGTATAAAGAATGAAAAAAAAACCACGGTTAGGTGGTAGGTATATAATAATAAATAATACAATTCTGGTCGGACGGACTGCCTGCCGTGTGCCGACACAGAGGTAGCCACAGCCGTGAACTACCGCACTGTACACTGGTTGATAAAGAGATAGTAGTATACTCGTAACAATTAGGATGACACTATGACGGTATAAAGAATGAAAAAAAAACCACGGTTAGGTGGTAGGTATATAATAATAAATAATACAATTCTGGTCGGACGGACTGCCTGCCGTGTGCTGACACAGAGGTAGCCACAGCCGTGAACTACCGCACTGTACACTGGTTGATAAAGAGATAGTAGTATACTCGTAACAATTAGGATGACACTATGACGGTATAAAGAATGAAAAAAAAACCACGGTTAGGTGGTAGGTATATAATAATAAATAATACAATTCTGGTCGGACGGACTGCCTGCCGTGTGCCGACACAGAGGTAGCCACAGCCGTGAACTACCGCACTGTACACTGGTTGATAAAGAGATAGTAGTATACTCGTAACAATTAGGATGACACTATGACGGTATAAAGAATGAAAAAAAAACCACGGTTAGGTGGTAGGTATATAATAATAAATAATACAATTCTGGTCGGACGGACTGCCTGCCGTGTGCCGACACAGAGGTAGCCACAGCCGTGAACTACCGCACTGTACACTGGTTGATAAAGAGATAGTAGTATACTCGTAACAATTAGGATGACACTATGACGGTATAAAGAATGAAAAAAAAACCACGGTTAGGTGGTAGGTATATAATAATAAATAATACAATTCTGGTCGGACGGACTGCCTGCCGTGTGCCGACACAGAGGTAGCCACAGCCGTGAACTACCGCACTGTACACTGGTTGATAAAGAGATAGTAGTATACTCGTAACAATTAGGATGACACTATGACGGTATAAAGAATGAAAAAAAAACCACGGTTAGGTGGTAGGTATATAATAATAAATAATACAATTCTGGTCGGACGGACTGCCTGCCGTGTGCCGACACAGAGGTAGCCACAGCCGTGAACTACCGCACTGTACACTGGTTGATAAAGAGATAGTAGTATACTCGTAACAATTAGGATGACACTATGACGGTATAAAGAATGAAAAAAAAACCACGGTTAGGTGGTAGGTATATAATAATAAATAATACAATTCTGGTCGGACGGACTGCCTGCCGTGTGCCGACACAGAGGTAGCCACAGCCGTGAACTACCGCACTGTACACTGGTTGATAAAGAGATAGTAGTATACTCGTAACAATTAGGATGACACTATGACGGTATAAAGAATGAAAAAAAAACCACGGTTAGGTGGTAGGTATATAATAATAAATAATACAATTCTGGTCGGACGGACTGCCTGCCGTGTGCCGACACAGAGGTAGCCACAGCCGTGAACTACCGCACTGTACACTGGTTGATAAAGAGATAGTAGTATACTCGTAACAATTAGGATGACACTATGACGGTATAAAGAATGAAAAAAAAAACACGGTTAGGTGGTAGGTATATAATAATAAATAATACAATTCTGGTCGGACGGACTGCCTGCCGTGTGCCGACACAGAGGTAGCCACAGCCGTGAACTACCGCACTGTACACTGGTTGATAAAGAGATAGTAGTATACTCGTAACAATTAGGATGACACTATGACGGTATAAAGAATGAAAAAAAAACCACGGTTAGGTGGTAGGTATATAATAATAAATAATACAATTCTGGTCGGACGGACTGCCTGCCGTGTGCCGACACAGAGGTAGCCACAGCCGTGAACTACCGCACTGTACACTGGTTGATAAAGAGATAGTAGTATACTCGTAACAATTAGGATGACACTATGACGGTATAAAGAATGAAAAAAAAACCACGGTTAGGTGGTAGGTATATAATAATAAATAATACAATTCTGGTCGGACGGACTGCCTGCCGTGTGCCGACACAGAGGTAGCCACAGCCGTGAACTACCGCACTGTACACTGGTTGATAAAGAGATAGTAGTATACTCGTAACAATTAGGATGACACTATGACGGTATAAAGAATGAAAAAAAAACCACGGTTAGGTGGTAGGTATATAATAATAAATAATACAATTCTGGTCGGACGGACTGCCTGCCGTGTGCCGACACAGAGGTAGCCACAGCCGTGAACTACCGCACTGTACTGTGTCTGCTGCTAATATAGACTGGTTGATATTTAAAGAGATATTAGTAGTATACAACAATACTATACTGGTGGTCAGGCACTGGTCACCACTCCTGCAGCAAAAGTGTGCACTGTTAATTAATATAATTGTACTCCTGGCTCCTGCTAACAACCTGCAGTGCTCCCCAGTCTCCCCCACAATTAATTATAAGCTTTTAATTTATACATTGATGACTGTGCAGCACACTGGGCTGAGCTGAGTGCACACAGACTGAGTCACACTGTGTGACTGACTGTGCTGTGTATCGTTTTTTTTTTCAGGCAGAGAACAGATATAGCAGAGAGAAGTGAACGGATATATTATATTAAATAAAAGTTAACTAGCAACTGCACTGGTCACTGACTGTGGTAAACTAACTCTGTCTGCGACTCTGCACAATCTCTCTCTATCTAATCTATCTATCTCTATTCTAATGGAGAGGACGCCAGACACGTCCTCTCCCTATCAATCTCAATGCACGAGTGAAAATGGCGGCGACGCGCGGCTCCTTATATAGAATCCGAGTCTCGCGATAGAATCCGAGCCTCGCGAGAATCCGACAGCGTCATGATGACGTTCGGGCGCGCTCGGGTTAACCGAGCAAGGCGGGAAGATCCGAGTCGCTCGGACCCGTGGAAAAAAAAGTGAAGTTCGTGCGGGTTCGGATTCAAAGAAACCGAACCCGCTCATCTCTAGTTGGAACTGGCGTACGCATCACAGCAAGCTGCAGTGAAAGCCGTACTGTGGTTAGTCGCTGCCTCCGTTCACTCCATAGAAGTCTATGGCTTGCATGCGTACACACATGCGCTTCATAGACATGGGCACACTAGTCGCGCCATCCATGCCGTGATGTGAACTCATCGCGGGTTGGATGAGTGTGGCTACATCTATAGATATGGATATACACACACACACACACATAGTAAAACATACGCAAAGCAAGACACATATACACAGACACATCCACAGAAAACACACACACACACACACACACACACACACACACACACACACAACACATAAATACAGCTAAACACACATAGCAAAATACATATACAGTATATACACAGAAACACACACACCCATAGCTAAACACACACACACAGCTACACAGACATAGGAAAATACATATAGAGTATACACTGAAACACACACACACCCATAGCTAAACACACACACACAGCTACACAGACATAGGAAAATACATATAGAGTATACACTGAAACACACACACACCCATAGCTAAACACACACATTACCATCAAAACACACACTCTTTACATACTGTATGTTTTCATTTTCCACTTGTTGCACACTTTCCACCTCCCAGGCTAGCTCTGGCTCCGGCAAGGCTCCTCAGTCCTCACTCTTCTGTACACACACTGCTGCCGTGACTCCCCTCTCCCTCCCCCTCCCTCCCTCTCCCCCCCTGTCCAGTATGCAGTGACTCCGTCCAGGAAGCTGAGAGCTGCAGCCGAGATGAAGGGTGATGTGATCACCCTTCTCACATCACTGGTGCCGGGGACCGCGTACAGGCTTCCTCAGGACCCGCAGCAGCAGCTCAGCGGTGGCAGCGTGTAATGAGTCAGTCTGACTCATTATACTGCTGCCGGCTATGGGCCCCTTCACAGCGCTGGGCCCCAGTGCACTGCACCCCTTGCACTGCCTCTGCCCCCATAAAGCATCACATAAATGACATCTTAAAGTGACCCCAGAAAAGGTATAGCTAGGTAATATATCTCTTTATTAATAAAACTATGGGTCTGCAAAGCCTGCAACTAGAGCTCTTCACATGGCGCAGAAACTGAGAGCAATGTGTCTGCGATGGGGGGATGCACATATATACACACATACCGCATGCATATATACAACCACATATCACACACACATACAGCATGCACATATATACACGCAGTTCACACACATATATAAACACAGATCACACACACAGCATGCACATATACACACACACACACAGACACATATACACACACAGCATGCACATATACGGTGGCGGAACAAGCAAGCAGTGGGCCCAGGTGCAACAAAATGCTTTGTGCCCCCCCCCCCCATCCCATCCAAGTCCACCCCATGGGCAGTGCGCGCCCTAGGCGCGCGCAAAAATACATAGTGGCGTGGCTTCGTGGGGAAGGGGTGTGTCCACAAAATAATACCAATTCATAAAACGGTGCACAGTAGTCTCCATTCTTCAAATTACGCCGCACAGTAGCACCACTACACCAGGTAGAGACCCTTTTACTCCTTACAGCGAACAGATTCCCCTTTTTACACATAACGGCAGACAGCGTGCCCTCGTTACACATAGCGGCAGACAGCGTGCCCTCGTTACACATAGCGGCAGACAGCATACACTTTTTACACAATGGCAGACAGCGTGCCCTCGTTACACATAGCGGCAGACAGCGTGCCCTCGTTACACATAGCGGCAGACAGCGTGCACTTTTTACACATTACGGCAGACAGCGTCCCCATTTTACACACTACGGCAGACAGCGTCCCCATTTTACACATTACGGCAGACACCATACACTTTTACACATAACGGCAGATAGCGTGCCCTTTTTACACATTACGGCAGGCAGATTCTACCTTTTTACACATAGCGGCAGGCAGATTCCCCATTTTTATACATAGCGGCAGGCAGATTCCCCATTTTTATACATAGCGGCAGGCAGATTCCCCATTTTTATACATAGCGGCAGGCAGATTCCCCATTTTTACATTGCGGCAGGCAGATTCCCCATTTTTACACATTGCGGCAGGCAGATTCCCCATTTTTATACATAGCGGCAGGCAGATTCCCCATTTTTATACATTGCGGCAGGCAGATTCCCCATTTTTATACATTGCGGCAGGCAGATTCCCCATTTTTATACATAGAGGCAGGCTCCCCATTTTTATACATTGCGGCAGGCAGTCCCAGCAAATAAAAAAAGAAAGAGACGAAAGAAAGAAAGACGAAAGAAAGAGACGAAAGAAAGAAAGAAAGAAAGAAGAATTATACTTACCCTCTCTGTTGGCTCAGGCTCCTCGGTGCAGCTTCTCGGGCAGTAGAGAAGAAGGAGGAGGGAGGTGAAGGAGGGAGCCGCAGCAGCGCTGTGTTACTGGTGGAGGCGCTGCTGCTGCTGCCCCTCTGCTTCCCTATAGGCTGTTCTCAGCTGCTTCCCTATAGGCAGTGCCTCCACCAGTAACAAAGCGCTGCTGCGGCTCTCTCCTTCACTGTGACCTGTTTGTATATGAGGGAGGGAGGGACGGACCCTCCTCCCTCCTTCGTGTGCAGATGACGGGTGGGTCACGGGAGCGCTGGTGTGCGGCTGCGGCATGACATACAATGAGTGATTGTGACTCATTCATGTAATGCCGGCCGGCGGCTGTGGGCCCTTGAGTGCGGCGAGGCCCCAGTGCAATGCACTGCCTGCCCCGCCAGTATTTCCGCCCCTGCACATATATACACACACAGGTCACACACACACACACACACACACACACACACACACACACACCATGCACATATATACACACACAGGTCACACACACACACACACACACACACACACACACACACACACACACACACACACACACACCATGCACATATATACACACACACACAGCATGCACATATATACACACACAGGTCACACACACACACAGCATGCACATATATACACACACACACACACACACCATGCACATATATACACACACACACACACACACACACACACAGCATGCACATATATACACACACAGGTCACACACACACACACAGCATGCACATATATACACACACACACCATGCACATATATACACACACACACAGCATGCACATATATACACACACAGGTCACACACACACACAGCATGCACATATATACACACACACACACCATGCACATATATATACACACACACACACACACACAGCATGCACATATATACACACACAGGTCACACACACACACAGCATGCACATATATACACACACACACACACAGCATGCACATATATACACACACAGGTCATACACACACACACACACACACACACACACACACACAGCATGCACATATATACACACACAGGTCACACACACACACACACACACACACACACACAACATGCACATATATACACACACAGGTCACACACACACACACAACATGCACATATATACACACACAGGTCACACACACACACACACACACAACATGCACATATATACACGCACAGATCACACAGACAGAGCTACTGCACGGTCTTTCTCCCCTTACTGAAGATGAGCACCGTGGCAGGCAGAGGCGCAGGGTTAACATGGAGAGCAGGGAGAGGTGAGCGGGGAGAAGTGACGCTGCTGATCCCCACTGACTCCACTCTCTGCTGCCCCTGTTGCTCCCCGGTGTCTCCGTCCAGGGAGGCTGCTCGTTGGCATCCCCAAGCCCGTCCCTTCCACACACAGCAATAACAGTGCCGCCGCCTATTCAGACAGCAGCTCGGGCTCCGAAGGGGTTGGTGTCCGGGGAAGCGGCCTGGAGGTTGTAACACACGGGGCCGTGCGCGCCGGCAGTCACTGGAGACACTGACCGTGTCCAAGGCAGGTGGAGACTGAGTGGCCGCTGAATTTGGGTATGTCAGGCTGCGTTGTGATGGCCATTCCTTTAGTGTCACACCTTACCTGGAGTAATCGTAGGGCCAGCCCCGGCGGCAGTGATTGCAGCTACCCCCGGCTGAGTGAGAGGAGAGGAGGAGACACGATGCAGGGAGCCAGGGACCTCTGTTGGGATGGAGTCTCCAGTCTCAGGCACAGTGATTGAAGGTGGGCTGAATACCAAGGAATGCTCCAAATCTGATGGCCAATCATATCTGCCTCAGAGGCAGGGGCGTGCTTTCATACGGGCTGCAAGCACGCCCCTGTCATTGAGGCACTCATACTAGTGCCGCTTATACGGCTTTTTTAAATGGGCTTTTTACTGCCCATCACTTGGCCCCGCCCCCTGCTTCCGGACCTTTACAATTGGCCGCAGGAGGCACCGCTCTCGGTGCCTCCGAAAATAATTGAAACCTATTTTTACAATGTACAAATGATCACAATAGTATAAAGCATATACTTATGACACATAATATGTGTCATAAGTATATTCTTTGTATTAATGTAATCATTCAAGTCAGGGGAGGCACTGCCTCCCCTGACTGCACGTCCCTGCTCACATCCAGGTGTCTATACATTAAATGCTTATTTCCAAATTCAAACTAATGATTTCAACCATGGGGCATTATACACAGGTGCAGCTGTATATACATGTGGGCATTTTACACAGGTGCAGCAGTATATACATGTGGGCATTATACACAGGTACAGCAGTATATACATGTGGGCATTATACACAGTTGTAGCAGTATATACATGTGGGCATTTTACACAGGTGCAGCAGTATATACATGTGGGCATTTTACACAGGTGCAGCAGTATATACATGTGGGCATTACACACAGGTGCAGCAGTATATACATGTGGGCACTATACACAGGTGCAGCAGTATATACATGTGGGTATTATACACAGGTGCAGCAGTATATACATGTGGGCATTATACACAGTTGTAGCAGTATATACATGTGGGCATTTTACACAGGTGCAGCAGTATATACATGTGGGCATTTTACACAGGTGCAGCAGTATATACATGTAGGCATTATACACAGGTGAAGCAGTATATACATGTGGGTATTATACACAGGTACAGCAGTATATACATGTGGGCATTATACACAGTTGTAGCAGTATATACATGTGGGCATTTTACACAGGTGCAGCAGTATATACATGTGGGCATTTTACACAGGTGCAGCAGTATATACATGTGGGCATTACACACAGGTGCAGCAGTATATACATGTGGGCACTATACACAGGTGCAGCAGTATATACATGTGGGTATTATACACAGGTGCAGCAGTATATACATGTGGGCATTATACACAGGTGCAGCAGTATTTACATGTGGGCATTATACACAAGTGCAGCAGTATATACATGTGGGCATTATACACAGGTGCAGCAGTATATACATGTGGGCATCATACACAGGTGCCTTTATACACATAATACCACAGTAATACTGCTTACACATGTGACACACATTTTTAATGTCCTTATAAACTAGTGATGTGCACCGGAATTTTTTTTTTTTGTGTTTTGATTTTGGGTTCGGTTCCGCGGCCGTGTTTTGGGTTCGAACGCGTTTTTGCAAAACCTCACCGAATTTTTTTTGTCGGATTCGGGTGTGTTTTGGATTCGGGTGTTTTTTTCAAAAAACCCTAAAAAACAGCTCAAATCATAGAATTTGGGGGTAATTTTGATCCCATAGTATTATTAACCTCAATAACCATAATTTCCACTCATTTCCAGTCTATTCTAAACACCTCACACCTCACAATATTATTTTTAGTCCTAAAATTTGCACCGAGGTCACTGGATGACTAAGATAAGCGACCCAAGTGGCCGACACAAACACCTGGCCCATCTAGGAGTGGCACTGCAGTGTCACGCAGGATGGCCCTTCCAAAAAGTACTCCCCAAACAGCACATGACGCAAAGAAAAAAAGAGGCGAAATGAGGTAGCTGTGTGACTAAGCTCAGCGACCCAAGTGGCCGACACAAACACCTGGCCCATCTAGGAGTGGCACTGCAGTGTCACGCTGGATAGCCCTTCCAAAAAGTACTCCCCAAACAGCACATGACGCAAAGAAAAAAAGAGGCGAAATGAGGTAGCTGTGTGACTAAGCTCAGCGACCCAAGTGGCCGACACAAACACCTGGCCCATCTAGGAGTGGCACTGCAGTGTCACGCAGGATGGCCCTTCCAAAAAGTACTCCCCAAACAGCACATGACGCAAAGAAAAAAAGAGGCGAAATGAGGTAGTTGTGTGACTAAGCTCAGCGACCGAAGTGGCCGACACAAACACCTGGCCCATCTAGGAGTGGCACTACAGTGTCACGCAGGATGGCCCTTCCAAAAAGTACTCCCCAAACAGCACATGACGCAAAGAAAAAAAGAGGCGAAATGAGGTAGCTGTGTGACTAAGCTCAGCGACCCAAGTGGCCGACACAAACACCTGGCCCATCTAGGAGTGGCACTGCAGTGTCACGCAGGATGGCCCTTCCAAAAAGTACTCCCCAAACAGCACATGACGCAAAGAAAAAAAGAGGCAAAATGAGGTAGCTGTGTGACTAAGCTCAGCGACCCAAGTGGCCGAGACAAACACCTGGCCCATCTAGGAGTGGCACTGCAGTGTCACACAGGATGGCCCTTCCAAAAAGTACTCCCCAAACAGCACATGACGCAAAGAAAAAAAGAGGCGAAATGAGGTAGCTGTGTGACTAAGCTCAGCGACCCAAGTGTTAGGGTCTCCTGCCCTGTGCTGCCACGTCATCATGGCAACCGGGAGACAGGTGCTAGCGGAGTAACCTGAGCGCAGCTGATACTCCGGTTCGGGTCTTTTGCTGTGCAGTGGTTACAGGCAGGGGATCCGGTGCTGGTTTTTGTGCTCACAGTCTGTGAGGTCTGAGGGGGGCGTGGACAGCACCTGCTTTAAAAGGCCTCTTCTCAGGTTAAGCAGATGCTGCTGAATCTTTGTTGGTTAGTCAGTTCCTGAAAGTTAGCCAGTACTGTGTAGCTTTGTATTTGTTGTTGCTTACTGCAAATAGGCCTGGGAATTTGGTACTACACTCTGCCAATCCAGACCTAGCAGTAAGACTGGAGTCAGTCATTTAGCCTGCTGAGGTTCTTTTGCTATTCTGTGAACCCAGCAGGTTTGTGGCTGTACTTTCAGACCTGCCTGCTTAATCCTCTCTCACTGTGCAGGGCGTCCATGTGTCAGTTTAGTGGCAGTAAGCTGAACCTGGGCCCTGCAAGTGAGAATAAGGATTGTGGAGACTCTCCTTGTGTCTATTATTCCATCTCTGACCAAGGAGTTTACTGCCACACCCGTTGGTAACCCTTTAGGGTTTTGCTGTTGCCCTTAGCAACAGCATTTCGGGTTCTCTACGTCTTAAAACACAACATCTTGCTTTTTCCATCTGAGCATTTCTAATACTAGGGAGACACCCAGTTTCTTAGCCTCTGGGCTTCTCTGTTCACTCTGTGTTGGTTTTGTTACCCTATCACCTTCTGTGTACGTTATGTCATATTTCCCAGTCTGTCTGTGAGTTCATTTGTTTTGCATCCCTCTCTGTTCAGACACCAGTACATTCCTGCAGGCACTGGTGTGCATAACAGTTCAAACACCAGTACATTCCTGCAGGCACTGGTGTGCATCACATATTCAGCAGCCCAATACTCCTGTTGAAAGTTTGTGGGAATATGGAGCATACCCCTCAAAATACGTTGCAACAGGTGGTCGATCAGGTGCAGGTCCTGACTCGTCAATTTAATGATTTGTCCATTAAAATGCACACCTCCCAGGCCGCTGGCGGAGCTCCCGCAGTAGCAGCACCTTCAGGGGTTAAGGAGCCGAAAGTAAATCTTCCGGATCGTTTTTCTGGAGATCGCTCACAGTTCTTTTGTTTCAAGGAGAGCTGCAAGTTATATTTCCAGCTTAGGCCTCAGTCTTCTGGGTCAGAGATTCAGCGGGTGGGCATAGTGATTTCCTTGCTACAAGGAGACCCACAGGTCTGGGCATATGGGTTGCAGCCTGACTGTCCGTCGCTTAAAAGTGTTGATGCTTTTTTTACGGCACTGGGCATGTTGTATGATGACCCTGACAAGACGGCCTCAGCCGAGGCTCAGATTTCGATCCTTAAGCAAGGGCGAAGGCCAGTTGAGGTTTACTGTACGGAGTTTCGGAGGTTGGCCCATGATACCCAGTGGAATGACCCAGCCCTGAGACACCAGTAACGAAGAGGTCTTTCTAACCAGATAAAAGACCAACTGGTACAATATCCCTTGCCTGATAGCTTGGATCAGCTCATGCAGTTATCCATCCGGGTGGATAGACGGCTGAGAGAGCGTAGGCTTGAAAGGGAGACCGAGGTTTCCTTCTTTCCCAAGGAACCTCAGACTCTGAGGAATTTTCCGAGGAGCCTATGCAGATTGGGGCTACCCGCCTCTCCTCGCGTGAGAAGACGCGGAGGAGACAGCAGGGGTTGTGTTTGTACTGTGGGAATAAGGGTCATGTGGTAGTATCATGCCCAGAAAAGCCGGAAAACTTCAGGGCCTGAGGGTGATGGGAAATATCCTGTCAGGCCAGAAGTCAGAATTTCCCAAGAAGACTTTTATCATTCCGGTGACCTTGAAGATCCTCGGTCAAACTGTCAAGACTGAGGCCTTTGTGGACAGTGGGGCCGATGGGGTTTTTATGGACCGCCAATTCGCCCTGAAACACTCTGTTTCCTTAGTACCCTTGGCGTCGGAAATTGAGATTTGTGGGTTAAACGGGGAACCATTATCCCAGGGTAAAATTACCTCTTGCACTAGCCAGATTTCTTTGTTTATTGGAGCCACACACTCTGAAAAAATGTCCTTTTATGTGACTGTCTGTACTTTTGCCCCATTGGTGTTGGGGTTACCCTGGTTAAGGGCCCACAATCCTCAATTTGACTGGGTCTCTGGGGAGATTCTTAGTTGGGGTACTGATTGTTTCAGGAGTTGCTTGAGCCTTCCAGTCAGGCTCTTGCAGCTAAGTTTGCCAGGATTACCAGGGTGTTATGCAGATTTTGCGGACGTGTTCTCCAAAAAAGTTGCAGAGGTACTACCTCCCCATCGCCCCTATGACTGTGCCATTGATTTGTTGCCGAATGCTAAGCTTCCCAAGAGCAGGTTGTACTCCCTGTCACGTCCTGAGACTCAGGCTATGGCAGAGTACATTCAGGAGAACTTGGCTAAAGGATTTATCAGACCTTCACAGTCTCCAGTTGGGTCGGGGTTCTTCTTCGTGGGTAAAAAGGATGGTTCATTGCGACCCTGCATCGACTTCAGGGAATTGAACCGTATCACGATTAAAAACTCATACCCACTGCCCCTCATTTCGGTCTTGTTTGACCAGCTTCGTACTGCCACCATTTTTTCTAAGATTGACCCACATTGTGCGTACAATCTAATCCGAATAAGAGAGGGGGATGAATGGAAGACTGCCTTTAATACCCACTCAGGGCATTATGAATATTTGGTGATGCCTTTTGGGCTCTGTAATGCCCCGGCAGTCTTCCAGGATTTCATGAACGATGTGCTCAGGGAACATTTGGATAGATTCTTAGTTGTATACTTAGATGACATCCTAATCTTCTCCCATTCCCTGGAGGAACATCGGAAGCATGTACGCTTAGTCCTCCAGAAACTCAGAGACCACCGGCTTGGGGCGAAGCTGGAGAAGTGCGAATATGAAGTTCAGCAAATTGCATTTCTAGGATATATTATCTCCCCAGAAGGTTTCCAAATGGAGGGTTCCAAGGTACAGGCAGTCCTGGATTGGGTGCAGCCCACTAGTTTGAAGGCGCTTCAGCGTTTCCTGGGCTTTGCGAATTTTTATAGACGATTTATCACTGGATTTTCGTCTATAGTGGCGCCCTTGGTGGCACTCACTAAGAAAGGGGCGGATGTTGCTCACTGGTCTTGTGAGGCCAAAGCGTCTTTTGCCCGTCTCAAAAGGGCATTTGTCTCGGCCAAGGTGCTGCGACACCCAGATCCAGAGCGTCCTTTTGTGGTGGAGGTGGATGCCTCTGAGATGGGTATTGGGGCAGTGCTCTCTCAGATGGTAGTGTCTGATAATCGCCTTCATCCCTGTGCTTACTTTTCCCGTAAATTTTCGCCTGCCGAGATGAATTATGACGTGGGTAACCGGGAATTGTTGGCTATTAAGGATGCACTCGAGGAGTGGAGACACTGGCTTGAGGGGGCTAAGTTTGTGGTCTCAATTCTCACCGACCATAAGAATTTGGCATATTTAGAGTCAGCGAAGCGTCTCAATGCCAGGCAGGCACGATGGGCTTTGTTTTTTGCTCGCTTTAATTTTTTGATAACATATCGCCCTGGGTCAAAAAACATCAAGGCTGATGCGCTCTCGCAGAGTTTTGCTCCAATCCAGGAGACCACCGAGGAGCCGTTGCCCATTGTGTCCCCATCATGTATTAAAGTGGGCATTACCCCGGACCTCTTGTCATTAGTTCTTAGAGCACAGGAACAGGCTCCTCCAGACCTTCCGGTAGGTCTTTTGTTTGTGCCTCCTAGGTTAAGACAGCGAGTGTTCCTGGAATTCCATGCCAAGAAGTCGGCAGGTCACCCGGGTATTGCCAGAACTCGGGAGTTGCTATCTAGGGTGGTGTGGTGGCCCTCGGTGGCTAAGGATGTGGATCAGTGGGTTCGGGCTTGTGACATCTGTGCCCGAAATAAGACTCCTAGAGGGGTTCCTGTTGGCCCATTACATCCACTCTCTATTCCATCTAAGCCATGGACCCACATTTCAATGGATTTTGTTGTGGACTTGCCCAAATCCTCGGGGATGACAGCCATCTGGGTTGTCGTTGACAGGTTTTCGAAGATGGCGCACTTCATTCCACTGGTTGGGCTGCCATCGGCCAGACGCCTGTCTGAATTATTTATTCTGCATGTTGTGCGTCTCCACGGGTTGCCACTTGATGTGGTCTCTGACCGCGGATCCCAGTTTGTGGCCAAATTCTGGAGGGCATTTTGTTCCGATCTCCAGATTTCTGTCAGCTTGTCGTCAGGCTACCATCCGCAGTCTAATGGGCAGACTGAAATGGTGAACCAGTCCTTGGAGCAGTTCCTCAGGTGTTATGTCTCCAAGTGTCAGACTGACTGGGTGGCTCATCTGTCAATGGCGGAGTTTGCCTATAACAACGCGGCTCACTCTGCTACAGGGATCTCTCCCTTCCTTTGTGTGTATGGGCATCATCCTAAGGCAAATTCTTTTGACCCCCTGGACTCCACGCCTGGTGGTTCCTCTGTCGTTTCGGTCCTTAGAGGCAGGGGCGGAACTACTGGCGGGGCAGGCAGTGCATTGCACTGGGGCCCCGCCGCACTCAAGGGCCCACAGCCGCCGGCCGGCATTTAGAACAGATTGACATGCGGACGAACGTCCGCATGTCAATCTGCGGTCTCCTCTCCCTCCCTGCTGCGGTGCGCTGCTCCCCCCCCCCTATGTGTTGGAGGTTGGAGGGACACGAGCGCATCGCGCGTCCCTCCTGTGTCCCTCCTGGCTCTCCCCCGGCCGGTCTAAGGAAGCATGTGCCGTTCGTGAGCTCTGATTGGCTCACGAATGGCACATGCTTCCTTAGACCGGCCGGGGGAGAGCCAGGAGGGACACAGGAGAGACGCGCGATGCGCTCGTGTCCCTCCAACACATAGAGGGGGGAGGGGGGGCCGGGGGAGCAGGCACTGCGGCATATACCTGGCACTGGGGGGACAGATCTGGCACTGGGGACATATACCTGGCACTGGGGGGTCAGATCTGGCACTGGGGACATATACCTTGCACTGGGGGGGCATATACCCAGCACTGAGAGCATGTACCTGGCACTGGGGGGGCATATACCCGGCACTGGGGGGGGGGCATATACCTGGCACTGGGGGCATGTACCCAGCACTGGGGGCATATACCCGGCACTGGGGGGGGGCATATACCTGGCACTGGGGGGGGGGGCATTTACCCAGCACTGGAGGCATATACCTGGCACTGGGGGGGAAGCAGGCACTGGGGGGGAATATCTGCACTGGGGGCATATACCCGGCACTGGGGGCATATACCTGGCACTGGGGGGGAAGCAGGCACTGAGGGGGAATATCTGGCACTGGGGGCATATACCTGGCACTGGGAGCATATAACTGGCACTGGGGGCGCATGTACCTGGCACTGGGGGCATATACCTGGCACTGGGGGCATATACCTGGCACTGGGGGGAATATCTGGCACTGTGGGAGAATATCTGGCACTGGGGGGGCATATACCCGGCACTGGGGGCATATACCCGGCACTGGGGGCATATACCTGGCACTGGGGGGGAAGCAGGCACTGGGGGGGAATATCTGGCACTGGGGGCATATACCTGGCACTGGGGGCATATAACTGGCACTGGGGGCATGTACCTGGCACTGGGGGCATATACCTGGCATTGGGGGGGAATATCTGGCACTGTGGGAGAATATCTGGCACTGGGTGCATATACCTGGCACTGTGGGGGAATATCTGGCACCGGGAGCATATGTGGCACTGGGAGCACGGCCCTAGCAACAAGCACTACCCACTAGCAACGAGCATGACACCCAGTGCATGAAACCCCTGGCAACGAGCATGACATCCTGGCACCGTGCATGGAACCAAGTGCATGAAACCCCTGGCAACAAGCAGGTAATTTAAAAGTAATTGGAAGCCTTACTGTAGAACTTAATGTGTAATGGGCATTACGGTGTGTGGCATAATGTATCACGGACATTGCGGTGTGTGTCATAATGTTTCAGGCATTACGGTGTGTTGTATACTATATCACGGGCATTGTGGTATGTGGTATAATGTCTCAGGATCATTGTGGTGTGTGTCATACTGTGTCACAGACATTGTATGTGCTATAATGTATCAGGGGCATTGCAGTGTGTAGCATAATGTATAACGGGCATTGCGATTCCTGGCATAATGTGTCACACGCATTACGGTGTGTGGAATAATGTGTCACAGGCATTACGGTGTGTGGCATAATGTGTCGGGGGCATTACGGTGTGTGGCATAATGTGTCGGGGGCATTACAGTGTGTGGCATAATGTGTAGGGGGCATTACGGTGTGTGCATATTGTGTCATGTGCATTATTGTCAGTGATCGCAAAAACGCGATATGGCGCGTATTTTACCCAGAAACAGCCGCCCAGGACTCACATTTAGAAGATGAGCAGGTCCCACAGGGCGCGCTCATCTGAATATGTGTTTGCATGTGTTAAGCCTGTCAGCGGAATGCAGGAGGTGACTGGCTGTTTCCTCGGCCAATCACCTCCTGTAGTCTCCATCCAATCACAGCCTGCAGCATCTCCCGCTTTGAATCCTGCTCCCCGCCAGCACATGAATCTGTGCTGCAGGGCTGACAGACTGGCCCCGCTCATCCGGCTCCACTGCCGCTCTGCCGCCAGCACCCTTCTCTGCAACTGGGAGTACAGCTCCGGATCTGCCCGCCGCCACCCCCCTACCCGGGACCCGCTCAACGCCCCACCGAGACCCGACAACTACCTTCCAGCAGGAGCCGGCCGGGCTGCGCAGCTCCCGCTGTAGGTAAGCAGTAGACAGTGCTGCATCGCCCCGCTTCACCTGGAGTAGCTAGTGCAGATGCGGGATGTCCGGGGGCTGCTAGCTCCGTGTGTGCAATGTGAGGCCGCTCAGAGTGTCAGGGCCTCACTGACACCATTTTTCTGACAGCACAGTGCAGTGAGTGCACTGGCACAAGTAGCCAGCCTGCGCCGCAGCATGAAGGAGCTATCTGTGAAATCGCAAGCAGAGGCTGGCAAGAAGGAGCTCCTCCGATCGCTTCCCCTGACGGGCTGGCCACTGCTAAATATACCAGTAATCAGTACAACTGTGCAGTGACACTGACTTTCCCATTGCACCTGGGGCTCCACTACTTTGACACAGTTGGAACTGATTATCGGTATATTTAGCAGTGGCCAGCCCGTCAGGGGAAGCGATTGGACGAGCTCCTTCTTGCCAGAGAACAGCCTCTGCTTGCGATTTCACATAGAGCTCCACCAGGCTGCGGCTACTACAGGTGCAGTCTGGCTACTTGTGCCAGTGCACTCACTGCACTGTGCTGTCAGAAAAAATGGTGAGTGTCAGTGAGTTGCTGCCGGGGGCGGAACCACTTGTGTCAAACGGCCCCTTCGTGCAACTGGAGGTGATAAGTGAGTGGTTACTGCAATGTGCCTCAGTGCTCTACCAGGCGCATTGTGTATAATAACGTGCTCTACCAGGCGCATTGTGTATAATAACGTGTTCTACCTGGCGCAATGTGTATGATAACGTGCTCTACCTGGCGCAATGTGTATGATAACGTGTTCTACCTGGCGCAATGTGTATGATAACGTGCTCTACCTAGTGCAATGTGTATAATAACGTGCTCTACCAGGCGCATTGTGTATAATAACGTGTTCTACCTAGTGCAATGTGTATTATAACGTGCTCTACCTGGCGCATTGTGTATAATAACGTGTTCTACCTGGCGCAATGTGTATGAAAATGTGCTCTACCAGGCGCATTGTGTATAATAACGTGTTCTACCTGGCGCAATGTGGCTGATAACGTGCTTTACCATGCGCATTGTGTATAATAACGTGTTCTACCTGACGCAATGTGTATGATAACTTGCTCTACCTAGCGGCAATGTGTATGATAACTTGCTCTACCTAGCGGCAATGTGTATAATAACATGCTCTACCTGATGCAATGTGTATGATAACTTGCTCTACCTAGCGGCAATGTGTATGATAACATGCTCTGCCTGGCGCAATGTCTATGATAACGTGCTCTACCTGGCGCATTGTGTATAATAACGTGTTCTACCTGACGCAATGTGTATGATAACTTGCTCTATCTAGCGGCAATGTGTATGATAACTTGCTCTACCTAGCGGCAATGTGTATGATAACATGCTCTACCTGATGCAATGTGTATGATAACATGCTCTGCCTGGCGCAATGTCTATGATAACGTGCTCTACCTGGCGCAGTGTGTATAACGTGTTCTACCTGGTGCACTGTGTATGATAAAGTGCTCTACCTAGCGGCAATGTGTATGAAAACGTGCTCTACCTGGTGCAAAGTGTATGACGTGCTGTACCTGGTGCAAAGTGTATGACGTGCTGTACCTGGTGCAAAGTGCATGACGTGCTGTACCTGGTGCAAAGTGTATGACGTGCTCAGTGGCGGAACAAGCAAGCGGTGGGCCCAGGTGCAACAAAATGCTTTGCCCCCCCCCCCCCCCCCATCCCATCCAAGTCCACCCCATGGGCAGTGCGCGCCGTAGGCGTGGCTTCGTGGGGAAGGGGTGTGTCCACAAAATAATACCAATTCATAAAACGGTGCACAGTAGTCTCCATTCTTCAAATTACGCCGCACAGTAGCACCACTACACCAGGTAGAGACCCTTTTACTCCTTACAGCGAACAGATTCCCCTTTTTACACATAACGGCAGACAGCGTGCACTTTTTACACATAACGGCAGACAGCGTGCCCTCGTTACACATAGCGGCAGACAGCATACACTTTTTACACAATGGCAGACAGCGTGCCCTCGTTACACATAGCGGCAGGCAGCGTGCCCTCGTTACACATAGCGGCAGACAGCGTGCACTTTTTACACATTACGGCAGACAGCGTCCCCATTTTACACATTACGGCAGACAGTGTCCCCATTTTACACATTACGGCAGACAGTGTCCCCATTTTACACATTACGGCAGACAGTGTCCCCATTTTACACATAGCGGCAGACAGCGTGCACTTTTTACACATTACGGCAGACAGCGTCCCCATTTTACACATTACGGCAGACAGTGGGGTTTATTTACTAAGATTCGTAATTTCCGAAAAAAGGTCAAAGTTCAATCACGAATGACATCGACAGTGTAAAACTGCAACTTTTTGAATTGATTACGACTAATTTACTAAGCTGTCGTATTCGTGTTTTTCTTTGCTTCCGATGTCGATGTCATTCGTGTTTTTTTACCTAATTTTACGGCAGTGATTAGCAAAACACTGCCGTTTTTTTTTACAATCAATCTCGGCTGGATCTGTGTGATCCGTGCTGGGGTTCGTATTTTTTTTTTTTTTAAATTAAACAAAGTAAAATCCTAAAAAAATTGCGTGGGGTCCCCCCTCCTAAGCATAACCAGCCTCGGGCTCTTTGAGCCGATCCTGGTTGCAGAAATATGGGGAAAAAATTGACAGGGGTACCCCCATATTTAAGCAACCAGCATCGGGCTCTGCGCCTGGTCCTGGTCCCAAAAATACGGGGGACAAAAAGAGTAGGGGTCCCCCGTATTTTTAAAACCAGCACCGGGCTCCACTAGCTGGACAGATAATGCCACAGCCGGGGGTCACTTTTATATAGTGCCCTGCGGCCGTGGCATCAAAAATCCAACTAGTCACCCCTGGCCGGGGTACCCTGGGGGAGTGGGGACCCCTTCAATCAAGGGGTCCCCCCCCCCCCCAGCCACCCAAGGGCCAGGGGTGAAGCCCGAGGCTGTCCCCCCCCATCCAATGGGCTGCGTATGGGAGGGCTGATAGCCTTTGTTGTAAAATAATAGATATTGTTTTTAGTAGCAGTACTACAAGTCCCAGCAAGCCTCCCCCGCATGCTGGTACTTGGAGAACCACAAGTACCAGCATGCGGCGGCAAAACGGGCCCGCTGGTACCTGTAGTACTACCACTAAAAAAATACCCAAAAAAACACAAGACACACACACCGTGAAAGTATAATTTTATTACATACATACACACATACATACATACTTACCTTATGTTCTCACGCAGGTCGGTCCTCTTCTCCAGTAGAATCCAAGGGGTACCTGTTGAAGAAATTCTACTCACCAGATCCATGGGTCCAGGCTCCTCGTCAAATCCAGGGTTAATCCACGTACTTGAAAAAAACAAAAAAACGGTGTCCCGACCACGAACTGAAAGGGGACCCATGTTTGCACATGGGTCACCTTTCCACGAATGCCAGAAACCCACTTTGACTTCTGGCTAAGTGGGTTTCTTCAGCCAATCAGGGAGTGCCACGTTGTAGCACTCTCCTGATCAGCTGTGTGCTGCTGTCCTCACTGACAGGCAGCACGCGGCAGTGTTACAATGTAGCGCCTATGCGCTACATTGTAACCAATGCTGGGAACTTTCTGCTCAGCGGTGACGTCACTTTAGGTCAACCGCAGGGCAGAAAGTTCCCATCATTGGTTACAATGTAGCGCATAGGCGCTACATTGTAACACTGCCGTGTGCTGCCTGTCAGTGAGGACAGGAGCACACAGCTGATCAGGAGAGTGCTACAACGTGGCACTCCCTGATTGGCTGAAGAAACCCACTTAGCCAGAAGTCAAAGTGGGTTTCTGGCATTCGTGGAAAGGTGACCCATGTGCAAACATGGGTCCCCTTTCAGTTCGTGGTCGGGACACCGTTTTTTTGTTTTTTTCAAGTACGTGGATTAACCCTGGATTTGACGAGGAGCCTGGACCCATGGATCTGGTGAGTAGAATTTCTTCAACAGGTACCCCTTGGATTCTACTGGAGAAGAGGACCGACCTGCGTGAGAACATAAGGTAAGTATGTATGTATGTGTGTATGTATGTAATAAAATTATACTTTCACGGTGTGTGTGTCTTGTGTTTTTTGGGGTATTTTTTTAGTGGTAGTACTACAGGTACCAGCGGGCCCGTTTTGGCACCGCATGCTGGTACTTGTGGTTCTCCAAGTACCAGCATGCGGGGGAGGCTTGCTGGGACTTGTAGTACTGCTACTAAAAACAATATCTTTTATTTTACAACAAAGGCTATCAGCCCTCCCATCCGCAGCCCATTGGATGGGGGGGGACAGCCTCGGGCTTCACCCCTGGCCCTTGGGTGGCTGGGGGGGGGGGACCCCTTGATTGAAGGGGTCCCCACTCCCCCAGGGTACCCCGGCCAGGGGTGACTAGTTGGATTTTTGATGCCACGGCCGCAGGGCGCTGTATAAAAGTGACCCCCGGCTGTGGCATTATCTGTCCAGCTAGTGGAGCCCGGTGCTGGTTTTAAAAATACGGGGGACCCCTACTCTTTTTGTCCCCCGTATTTTTGGGACCAGGACCAGGCGCAGAGCCCGATGCTGGTTGCTTAAATATGGGGGAACCCCTGACATTTTTTCCCCCATATTTCTGCAACCAGGATCGGCTCAAAGAGCCCGAGGCTGGTTATGCTTAGGAGGGGGGACCCCACGCAATTTTTTTTGCAAAAATAAGCACTTTCCCACCCCTTCCCACTGATATACATGCACGGATCTCATGGATCCCTGCATGCATCTCAAATCACGGATAAAAAAAGCAGGTCTGTTTTTTTTTAGGACTTTTTTACGAGTTGTAATTTTTCACGGCAGTGTTTTGTGTTTTTTTGCTTTGCACTTCTTAGTAAATGACCGAGATTCATACTTAAACAGCCGCGTTTTGACCGATGGTGTATTCATTCGTAATTTTTTACCTGAACTAGCAAAAAATTACGAATGCCCTCATCACTGCCGTGATTAGTGTTTAGTAAATGACCGAGATTTACCGAGATGACACTTTGATGAAAAAACGGCATCTCGGTCAAAATCGGGAGCTTAGTAAATTTACCCCAGTGTCCCCATTTTACACATTACGGCAGACACCATACACTTTTACACATAACGGCAGATAGCGTGCCCTTTTTACACATTACGGCAGGCAGATTCTACCTTTTTACACATAGCGGCAGGCAGATTCCCCATTTTTATACATAGTGGCAGGCAGATTCCCCATTTTTATACATAGCGGCAGGCAGATTCCCCATTTTTATACATAGCGGCAGGCAGATTCCCCATTTTTATACATAGCGGCAGGCAGATTCCCCATAGGGAAGGGGCGTGACCACATAATAGTGTCAATTCACATTACACCACACAGTAGTGGTGCTTATACACATTGCACCAGGTAGAACCTCCTATGCACACTGATCCAGGTAGATCACGTCATACACTTTGCTCCAGGTACAGCACGTCATACACTTTGCTCCAGGTACAGCACGTCATACACTTTGCACCAGGTACAGCATGTCATGCACTTTGCACCAGGTACAGCACGTCATACACTTTGCACCAGGTACAGCACGTCATACACTTTGCACCAGATAGAGCACGTTTTCATACACATTGCCGCTAGGTACAGCACTTTATCATACACAGTGCACCAGGTAGAACACGTTATACACACTGCGCCAGGTAGAGCACGTTATCATAGACATTGCTCCAGGCAGAGCATGTTATCATACACATTGCATCAGGTAGAGCATGTTATCATACACATTGCCGCTAGGTAGAGCAAGTTATCATACACATTGCCGCTAGGTAGAGCAAGTTATCATACACATTGCGTCAGGTAGAACACGTTATTATACACAATGCGCATGGTAGAGCACGTTATCAGCCACATTGCGCCAGGTAGAACACGTTATTATACACAATGCGCCTGGTAGAGCACGTTATTATACACAATGCGCCAGGTAGAACACGTTATTATACACAATGCGCCAGGTAGAGCACGTTATAATACACATTGCACTAGGTAGAACACGTTATTATACACAATGCGCCTGGTAGAGCACGTTATTATACACATTGCACTAGGTAGAGCACGTTATCATACACATTGCGCCAGGTAGAGCACGTTATTATACACATTGCACTAGGTAGAGCACGTTATAATACACATTGCACTAGGTAGAACACGTTATAATACACATTGCACTAGGTAGAACACGTTATCATACACATTGCGCCAGGTAGAACACGTTATCATACACATTGCGCCAGGTAGAACACGTTATCATACACATTGCGCCAGGTAGAGCACGTTATCATACACATTGCGCCAGGTAGAACACGTTATTATACACATTGCGCCAGGTAGAACACGTTATTATACACAATGCGCCTGGTAGAGCACGTTATTATACACAATGCGCCTGGTAGAGCACGTTATTATACACATTGCACTAGGTAGAGCACGTTATCATACACATGGCGCCAGGTAGAACACGTTATCATACACATTGCGCCAGGTAGAGCACGTTATCATACACATTGCGCCAGGTAGAACACGTTATTATACACAATGTGCCTGGTAGAGCACGTTATTATACACAATGCGCCTGGTAGAGCACTGAGGCACATTGCAGTAACCACTCACTTATCACCTCCAGTTGCACGAAGGGGCCGTTTGACACAAGTGGTTCCGCCCCCGGCAGCAACTCACTGACGCTCACCATTTTTTCTGACAGCACAGTGCAGTGAGTGCACTGGCACAAGTAGCCAGACAGCACCTGTAGTAGCCGCAGCCTGGAGGAGCTCTATGTGAAATCGCAAGCAGAGGCTGTTCTCTGGCAAGAAGGAGCTCGTCCAATCGCTTCCCCTGACGGGCTGGCCACTGCTAAATATACCGATAATCAGTTCCAACTGTGTCAAAGTAGTGGAGCCCCAGGTGCAATGGGAAAGTCAGTGTCACTGCACAGTTGTACTGATTACTGGTATATTTAGCAGTGGCCAGCCCGTCAGGGGAAGCGATCGGAGGAGCTCCTTCTTGCCAGCCTCTGCTTGCGATTTCACAGATAGCTCCTTCATGCTGCGGCGCAGGCTGGCTACTTGTGCCAGTGCACTCACTGCACTGTGCTGTCAGAAAAATGGTGTCAGTGAGGCCCTGACACTCTGAGCGGCCTCACATTGCACACACGGAGCTAGCAGCCCCCGGACATCCCGCATCTGCACCAGCTACTCCAGGTGAAGCGGGGCGATGCAGCACTGTCTACTGCTTACCTACAGCGGGAGCTGCGCAGCCCGGCCGGCTCCTGCTGGAAGGTAGTTGTCGGGTCTCGGTGGGGCGTTGAGCGGGTCCCGGGTAGGGGGGTGGCGGCGGGCAGATCCGGAGCTGTACTCCCAGTCGCAGAGGAGGGTGCTGGCGGCAGAGTGGCAGTGGAGCCGGATGAGCGGGGCCAGTCTGTCAGCCCTGCAGCACAGATTCATGTGCTGGCGGGGAGCAGGATTCAAAGCGGGAGATGCTGCAGGCTGTGATTGGATGGAGACTACAGGAGGTGATTGGCCGAGGAAACAGCCAGTCACCTCCTGCATTCCGCTGACAGGCTTAACACATGCAAACACATATTCAGATGAGCGCGCCCTGTGGGACCCGCTCATCTTCTAAATGTGAGTCCTGGGCGGCTGTTTCTGGGTAAAATACGCGCCATATCGCGTTTTTGCGATCACTGACAATAATGCACATGACACAATATGCACACACCGTAATGCCCCCTACACATTATGCCACACACTGTAATGCCCCCGACACATTATGCCACACACCGTAATGCCTGTGACACATTATTCCACACACCGTAATGCGCGTGACACATTATGCCAGGAATCGCAATGCCCGTTATACATTATGCTACACACTGCAATGCCCCTGATACATTATAGCACATACAATGTCTGTGACACAGTATGACACACACCACAATGATCCTGAGACATTATACCACATACCACAATGCCCGTGATATAGTATACAACACACCGTAATGCCTGAAACATTATGACACACACCGCAATGTCCGTGATACATTATGCCACACACCGTAATGCCCATTACACATTAAGTTCTACAGTAAGGCTTCCAATTACTTTTAAATTACCTGCTTGTTGCCAGGGGTTTCATGCACTTGGTTCCATGCACGGTGCCAGGATGTCATGCTCGTTGCCAGGGGTTTCATGCACTGGGTGTCATGCTCATTGCTAGTGGGTAGTGCTTGTTGCTAGGGCCGTGCTCCCAGTGCCACATATGCTCCCAGTGCCAGATATTCCCCCACAGTGCCAGGTATATGCACCCAGTGCCAGATATTCTCCCACAGTGCCAGATATTCCCCCCCAGTGCCAGGTATATGCCCCCAGTGCCAGGTACATGCCCCCAGTGCCAGTTATATGCCCCCAGTGCCAGGTATATGCCCCCAGTGCCAGATATTCCCCCCCAGTGCCTGCTTCCCCCCCAGTGCCAGGTATATGCCCCCAGTGCCGGGTATATGCCCCCAGTGCCGGGTATATGCCCCCAGTGCCGGGTATATGCCCCCCCAGTGCCAGATATTCTCCCACAGTGCCAGATATTCCCCCCAGTGCCATGTATATGCCCCCAGTGCCAGGTATATGCCCCCAGTGCCAGGTACATGCCCCCCCAGTGCCAGTTATATGCTCCCAGCGCCAGGTATATGCCCCCAGTGCCAGATATTCCCCCCCAGTGCCTGCTTCCCCCCCCAGTGCCAGGTATATGCCCCCAGTGCCGGGTATATGCCCCCAGTGCAGATATTCCCCCCCAGTGCCTGCTTCCCCCCCAGTGCCAGGTATATGCCTCCAGTGCTGGGTATATGCCCCCCCCCCCCCGTGCCAGGTATATGCCCCCCCCCAGTGCCGGGTATATGCCCCCAGTGCCAGGTACATGCCCCCAGTGCCAGGTATATGCCCCCCCAGTGCCAGGTACATGCCCTCAGTGCTGGGTATATGCCCCCCCAGTGCAAGGTATATGTCCCCAGTGCCAGATCTGTCCCCCCAGTGCCAGGTATATGCCGCAGTGCCTGCTCCCCCGCCCCCCCCTCCCCCCTCTATGTGTTGGAGGGACACGAGCGCATCGTGCGTCTCCCCTGTGTCCTTAGACCGGCCGGGGGAGAGCCAGGAGGGACACAGGAGAGACGCGCGATGCGCTCGTGTCCCTCCAACCTCCAACACATAGGGGGGGGGGGGAGCAGCGCACCGCAGCAGGGAGGGAGAGGAGACCGCAGATTGACATGCGGACGTTCGTCCGCATGTCAATCTGTTCTAAATGCCGGCCGGCGGCTGTGGGCCCTTGAGTGCGGCGGGGCCCCAGTGCAATGCACTGCCTGCCCCGCCAGTAGTTCCGCCCCTGGACGTGCTGTACCTGGAGCAAAGTGTGTAAAAAGGGCACGCTATCTGCCGTTATGTGTAAAAGTGTATGGTGTCTGCCGTAATGTGTAAAATGGGGACACTGTCTGCCGTAATGTGTAAAATGGGGACGCTGTCTGCCGTAATGTGTAAAAAGTGCACGCTGTCTGCCGCTATGTGTAACGAGGGCACGCTGTCTGCCGCTATGTGTAACGAGGGCACGCTGTCTGCCATTGTGTAAAAAGTGTATGCTGTCTGCCGCTATGTGTAACGAGGGCACGCTGTCTGCCGTTATGTGTAAAAAGTGCACGCTGTCTGCCGTTATGTGTAAAAAGGGGAATCTGTTCGCTGTAAGGAGTAAAAGGGTCTCTACCTGGTGTAGTGGTGCTACTGTGCGGCGTAATTTGAAGAATGGAGACTACTGTGCCCGCTTTATGAATTGGTATTATTTTGTGGACACACCCCTTCCCCACGAAGCCACGCCTACGGCGCGCACTGCCCATGGGGTGGACTTGGATGGGATGGGGGGGGGGGCCCAAAGCATTTTGTTGCACCTGGGCCCACCGCTTGCTTGTTCCGCCACTGAGGAGGGGGATGTACACGGTGATATATCGGAGGATGATGATGAGGTGGACATCTTGCCTCTGTAGAGCCAGTTTGTGCAAGGAGAGATTAATTGCTTCTTTTTTGGTGGGGGTCCAAACCAACCCGTCATATCAGTCACAGTCGTGTGGCAGACCCTGTCACTGAAATGATGGGTTGGTTAAAGTGTGCATGTCCTGTTTATACAACATAAGGGTGGGTGGGAGGGCCCAAGGACAATTCCATCTAGCACCTCTTTTTTCTTTAATTTTTCTTTGCGTCATGTGCTGTTTGGGGAGTGTGTTTTGGAAGGGCCATCCTGCGTGACACTGCAGTGCCACTCCTAGATGGGCCCGGTGTTTGTGTCGGCCACTAGGGTCGCTTATCTTACTCACACAGCTACCTCATTGCGCCTCTTTTTTTCTTTGCGTCATGTGCTGTTTGGGGAGGGTTTTTTGGAAGGGCCATCCTGCGTGACACTGCAGTGCCACTCCTAGATGGGCCAGGTGTTTGTGTCGGCCACTAGGGTCGCTTATCTTACTCACACAGCTACCTCATTGCGCCTCTTTTTTTCTTTGCGTCATGTGCTGTTTGGGGAGGTTTTTTTGGAAGGGCCATCCTGCGTGACACTGCAGTGCCACTCCTAGATGGGCCCGGTGTTTGTGTCGGCCACTAGGGTCGCTTATCTTACTCACACAGCTACCTCATTGCGCCTCTTTTTTTCTTTGCGTCATGTGCTGTTTGGGGAGGGTTTTTTGGAAGGGCCATCCTGCGTGACACTGCAGTGCCACTCCTAGATGGGCCCGGTGTTTGTGTCGGCCACTAGGGTCACTTATCTTACTCACACAGCTACCTCATTGCGCCTCTTTTTTTCTTTGCGTCATGTGCTGTTTGGGGAGGGTTTTTTGGAAGGGCCATCCTGCGTGACACTGCAGTGCCACTCCTAGATGGGCCAGGTGTTTGTGTCGGCCACTAGGGTCGCTTATCTTACTCACACAGCTACCTCATTGCGCCTCTTTTTTTCTTTGTGTCATGTGCTGTTTGGGGAGGGTTTTTTGGAAGGGCCATCCTGCGTGACACTGCAGTGCCACTCCTAGATGGGCCCGGTGTTTGTGTCGGCCACTAGGGTCGCTTATCTTACTCACACAGCTACCTCATTGCGCCTCTTTTTTTCTTTGCGTCATGTGCTGTTTGGGGAGGGTTTTTTGGAAGGGCCATCCTGCGTGACACTGCAGTGCCACTCCTAGATGGGCCCGGTGTTTGTGTCGGCCACTAGGGTCGCTTATCTTACTCACACAGCTACCTCATTGCGCCTCTTTTTTTCTTTGCCTCATGTGCTGTTTGGGGAGGGTTTTTTGGAAGGGCCATCCTGCGTGACACTGCAGTGCCACTCCTAGATGGGCCAGGTGTTTGTGTCGGCCACTAGGGTCGCTTATCTTACTCACACAGCTACCTCATTGCGCCTCTTTTTTTCTTTGCGTCATGTGCTGTTTGGGGAGGGTTTTTTGGAAGGGCCATCCTGCGTGACACTGCAGTGACACTCCTAGATGGGCCCGGTGTTTGTGTCGGCCACTAGGGTCGCTTATCTTACTCACACAGATACCTCATTGCGCCACTTTTTTTCTTTGCGTCATGTGCTGTTTGGGGAGGGTTTTTTGGAAGGGCCATCCTGCGTGACACTGCAGTGCCACTCCTAGATGGGCCAGGTGTTTGTGTCGGCCACTAGGGTCGCTTATCTTACTCACACAGCTACCTCATTGCGCCTCTTTTTTTCTTTGCGTCATGTGCTGTTTGGGGAGGGTTTTTTGGAAGGGCCATCCTGCGTGACACTGCAGTGCCACTCCTAGATGGGCCCGGTGTTTGTGTCGGCCACTAGGGTCACCCAGCTTAGTCATCCAGCGACCTAGGTGCAAATTTTAGGACTAAAAATAATATTGTGAGGTGTGAGGTATTCAGAATAGACTGAAAATGAGTGTAAATTATGGTTTTTGAGGTTAATAATACTTTGGGATCAAAATGACCCCCAAATTCTATGATTTAAGCTGTTTTTTAGTGTTTTTTTAAAAAAACACCCGAATCCAAAACACACCCGAATCCGACAAAAAAAAATTCGGTTAGGTTTTGCCAAAACGCGGTCGAACCCAAAACACGGCCGCGGAACCGAACCCAAAACCAAAACACAAAACCCGAAAAATTTCCGGCGCTCATCTCTAATTATTAACCTTAATAACATTCTTTTCCAGTCTATTTTGAACACCTCACAGCTTGTTTTTATCCAGTTTAGGCCAAAAGGTTGCACCGAGGTCGCTGGATGACTAAGCTAAGCGACAGAAGTGGGTAGTACAAACACCTGGCCCATCTAGAAGTAGCACTGCAGTGGCAGACAGGATGGCAGTTTTAAAAACTATGCCCAAAAAAGGCTCCAAAGAGCACATAAGAAATAAGGTGCAAGATGGAATTGTCCTTGGGCCCTCCCACCCACCCTTATGTTGTATATATTAAACAGGACATGCATAGTTTAACAAACCCATCATTTCAGCGACAGAGACCGCCACTTGTGGTTGAAATTATAGGTTTGTTTGGGACCCCACAAAACAATTTTTTAGGAGGACTTCCTCTGTAAAGTAATTACGGATGTTGATGATGAGGTGTTAATTACATTATAATCTTGTACATTAAATTTCATGCCTTCGAGGCAAATGACGTAACATGGAGGAGGTGCCTAGATGGCTAACGTTCCTACACCTCTACTAAATTTGGCCTCACAAATGGAGCAGATGCTTTCATAAACATTGTCAGGATTGGAGTAAAAATAATCCCACACCCAAGAGGTGGCTTTTTTGGAATTATGCCCAGGCATTGCAATGGCTTCTTTTTATCATGGTTAACAAATGCAGCCACCGGTGGCTGACTTACACAAACAACATCATCATCAACATCCTCACTGTCAGATAGTACACACATATCCCCCTTCTCCTGTCTCACTTCCACACATGAATCCTCAATTTGTATTATGTCCTCCTCATACGATGCATTGGGCCATCAGATTCATCACCCTCCTCATCAGATTGATCACCATCTTTACTTGTACTGCTCCCCACATGTGCATATGGTTCAGAAATGGTGGAATGAGGTGAAAGAGTCTTCTCTATGAGGACAATGTGAGAAATGTCAGACTCACACATAGCTGACGTGGACACCCCTAAATGTTCCTCAAGAATGTCTGATGGTTCTGATTCTGAATCCACAGGTTGTTTTACTGCCTCTGCAGATAACTTTCCTTTTGATTTTATTTCTTTACCACCCTAAAATTAATGATTTTATATACCATGACTTAAGCCCTCTATGCCCCTGGGCATCTGCCTTAGCAGATGACGTTGAAGGACTTGCATTGTCAGTGTCATGACTAGTAACAGCAGCTTCAGCACTAGCAGAAACCTCCATTTCTATCAACACAAAGTGGGGTTGACCTTTATCAACAGCGTTGCACAAATGAGTCAGAAATGTATATAATAATAATTATACACTGCGGTTGTCTTCACCGACAGCGTCGCACAATACTTGTATAACTAGGAAATAATATACTGTGGTCTGACCGGCAGTGTTACAGTACTTATGAAAATCATTTTTTTAAATAATTTTAGGCTTTTCGTTTTTATCTTTTATTATTTTAATTTGACAATGGTACAGAGCCCCTGAATGGATGGACAGAGCACCCCTTTTCAGCTACAGCAGAAAGAGAGAGAACGTCTTTTTCAGATACAGCAGGCAGAGAGAGCACTCCTTTTCAGCTACAGCAGAAAGAGAGAGAACGTCTTTTTCAGATACAGCAGACAGAGAGAGCACTCCTTTTTCAGATATAGCTGACAGAGAGAGCACCCCTTTTTAGATACAGCAGGCAGAGAGAGCACTCCTTTTAGATACAGCAGACAGAGAGAGCACTCCTTTTTCAGATACAGCAGACAGAGAGAGCGCCCCTTTCAGATACAGCAGACAGAGAGAGCACCCCTTTCATATACAGCAGACAGAGAGAGCACCCCTCTACAGATACAGCAGACAGAGAGTACACTCCTTTTTCAGATACAGCAGACAGAGAGAGCACTCCTTTTTCAGATACAGCAGACAAAGAGAGCACCCCTTTCATATACAGCAGACAGAGAGAGCACCCCTCTAAAGATACAGCAGACAGAGAGAGCACTCCTTTTTTAGATACAGCAGACAGAGAGAGCACTCCTTTTTCAGATACAGCAGACAGAGAGAGCACTCCTTTCAGATACAGCAGACAGAGAGAGCACTCCTTTCAGATACAGCAGACAGAGAGAGCACCCCTTTCAGATACAGCTGACGGAGAGAGCACCCCTTTTTAGATACAGCAGACAGAGAGAGCACCCCTTTCAGATACAGCAGACAGAGAGAGCACCCCTTTCAGATACAGCAGACAGAGAGAGCACTCCTTTTTCAGATACAGCAGGCAGAGAGAGCACCCCTATCAGATACAGCAGACAGAGAGAGCGCCCCTTTCAGATACAGTAGACTGAGAGAGCACTCCTTTCAGATACAGCAGACAGAGAGAGCACCCCTTTCAGATACAGCAGACAGAGAGAGCACCCCTTTTTAGATACAGCAGACAGAGAGAGCACCCCTTTCAGATACAGCAGGCAGAGAGAGCACTCCTTTTTCAGATACAGCAGGCAGAGAGAGCACCCCTATCAGATACAGCAGAAAGAGAGAGCGCCCCTCTACAGATACAGCAGACAGAGAGAGCACTCCTTTTTTAGATACAGCAGACAGAGAGAGCACCCCTTTCAGATACAGCAGACAGAGAGAGCACCCCTTTCAGATACAGCAGACAGAGAGAGCACTCCTTTTTCAGATACAGCAGGCAGAGAGAGCACCCCTATCAGATACAGCAGACAGAGAGAGCACCCCTTTCATATACAGTAGAGAGAGAGAGAGCACCCCTTTCAGATACAGCAGACAGAGAGAGCACCCCTTTCATATACAGCAGACAGAGAGAGCACCCCTTTTTAGATACAGCAGACAGAGAGAGCACCCCTTTCAGATACAGCAGGCAGAGAGAGCACTCCTTTTTCAGATACAGCAGGCAGAGAGAGCACCCCTATCAGATACAGCAGACAGAGAGAGCGCCCCTTTCAGATACAGTAGACTGAGAGAGCACTCCTTTCAGATACAGCAGACAGAGAGAGCGCCCCTTTCAGATACAGCAGACAGAGAGCACTCCTTTCAGATACAGCAGACAGAGAGCACCCCTTTTTCAGATACAGCAGACAGAGAGAGAGCACTCCTTTCCGATACAGCAGACAGAGAGAGCGCCCCTTTCAGATACAGCAGACAGAGAGAGCACTCCTTTTTCAAATACAGCCCACTCAGAGAGCACCCCTTTTTCAGATACAGCTGACAGAGAGAGCACCCCTTTTTCAGACACAGCAGGCAGAGAGAGCACCCCTTTTTCAGATACAGCTGACAGAGAGAGCACCCCTTTTTAGATACAGCAGGCAGAGAGAGCACTCCTTTTAGATACAGCAGACAGAGAGAGCACTCCTTTTTCAGATACAGCAGACAGAGAGAGCGCCCCTTTCAGATATAGCAGACAGAGAGAGCACCCCTTTCATATACAGCAGACAGAGAGAGCACCCCTCTACAGATACAGCAGACAGAGAGAGCACTCCTTTTTCAGATACAGCAGACAGAGAGAGCACTCCTTTTTCAGATACAGCAGACAGAGAGAGCACCCCTTTCATATACAGCAGACAGAGAGAGCACCCCTCTACAGATACAGCAGACAGAGAGAGCACTCCATTTTTAGATACAGCAGACAGAGAGAGCACTCCTTTTTCAGATACAGCAGACAGAGAGAGCACTCCTTTCAGATACAGCAGACAGAGAGAGCACTCCTTTCAGATACAGCAAACAGAGAGAGCACCCCTTTCATATACAGCAGAGAGAGAGCACCCCTTTCAGATACAGCAGACAGAGAGAGCACCCCTTTCAGATACAGCTGACGGAGAGAGCACCCCTTTTTAGATACAGCAGACAGAGAGAGCACCCCTTTCAGATACAGCAGACAGAGAAAGCACCCCTTTCAGATACAGCAGACAGAGAGAGCACTCCTTTTTCAGATACAGCAGGCAGAGAGAGCACCCCTATCAGATACAGCAGACAGAGAGAGCGCCCCTTTCAGATACAGCAGACAGAGAGAGCACCCCTTTTTAGATACAGCAGACAGAGAGAGCACCCCTTTCAGATACAGCAGGCAGAGAGAGCACTCCTTTTTCAGATACAGCAGGCAGAGAGAGCACCCCTATCAGATACAGCAGACAGAGAGAGCGCCCCTTTCAGATACAGCAGACAGAGAGAGCACTCCTTTCAGATACAGCAGACAGAGAGAGCGCCCCTTTCAGATACAGCAGACAGAGAGCACTCCTTTCAGATACAGCAGACAGAGAGCACCCCTTTTTCAGATACAGCAGACAGAGAGAGAGCACTCCTTTCCGATACAGCAGACAGAGAGAGCGCCCCTTTCAGATACAGCAGACAGAGAGAGCACTCCTTTTTCAAATACAGCCCACTCAGAGAGCACCCCTTTTTCAGATACAGCTGACAGAGAGAGCACCCCTTTTTCAGACACAGCAGGCAGAGAGAGCACCCCTTTTTCAGATACAGCTGACAGAGAGAGCACCCCTTTTTAGATACAGCAGGCAGAGAGAGCACTCCTTTTAGATACAGCAGACAGAGAGAGCACTCCTTTTTCAGATACAGCAGACAGAGAGAGCGCCCCTTTCAGATATAGCAGACAGAGAGAGCACCCCTTTCATATACAGCAGACAGAGAGAGCACCCCTCTACAGATACAGCAGACAGAGAGAGCACTCCTTTTTCAGATACAGCAGACAGAGAGAGCACTCCTTTTTCAGATACAGCAGACAGAGAGAGCACCCCTTTCATATACAGCAGACAGAGAGAGCACCCCTCTACAGATACAGCAGACAGAGAGAGCACTCCTTTTTTAGATACAGCAGACAGAGAGAGCACTCCTTTTTCAGATACAGCAGACAGAGAGAGCACTCCTTTCAGATACAGCAGACAGAGAGAGCACTCCTTTCAGATACAGCAAACAGAGAGAGCACCCCTTTCATATACAGCAGAGAGAGAGCACCCCTTTCAGATACAGCAGACAGAGAGAGCACCCCTTTCAGATACAGCTGACGGAGAGAGCACCCCTTTTTAGATACAGCAGACAGAGAGAGCACCCCTTTCAGATACAGCAGACAGAGAAAGCACCCCTTTCAGATACAGCAGACAGAGAGAGCACTCCTTTTTCAGATACAGCAGGCAGAGAGAGCACCCCTATCAGATACAGCAGACAGAGAGAGCGCCCCTTTCAGATACAGCAGACAGAGAGAGCACCCCTTTTTAGATACAGCAGACAGAGAGAGCACCCCTTTCAGATACAGCAGGCAGAGAGAGCACTCCTTTTTCAGATACAGCAGGCAGAGAGAGCACCCCTATCAGATACAGCAGACAGAGAGAGCGCCCCTTTCAGATACAGCAGACAGAGAGCACTCCTTTCAGATACAGCAGACAGAGAGCACCCCTTTTTCAGATACAGCCCACTCAGAGAGCACCCCTTTTTCAGATACAGCTGACAGAGAGAGCACCCCTTTTTCAGATACAGCAGGCAGAGAGAGCACCCCTTTTTCAGATACAGCAGACAGAGAGAGCACCCCTTTCAGATACAGCAGACAGACAGTGCACCCCTTTCATATACAGCAGACAGAGAGAGCACCCCTTTTTAGATACAGCAGGCAGAGAGAGCACCCCTTTCATATACAGCAGACAGAGAGAGCACCGCTCTACAGATACAGCAGACAGAGAGAGAGAGCACTCCTTTTTCAGATACAGCAGACAGAGAGAGCACCCCTTTCATATACAGCAGACAGAGAGAGCACCCCTCTACAGATACAACAGACAGAGAGAGCACTCCTTTTTTAGATACAGCAGACAGAGAGAGCTCTCCTTTTTCAGATACAGCAGACAGAGAGAGCACCCCTTTCAGATACAGCAGACAGAGAGAGCACCCATTTCAGATACAGCTGACGGAGAGAGCACCCCTTTTCAGATACAGCAGACAGAGAGAGCACCCCTTTCAGATACAGCAGACAGAGAGAGCACTCCTTTCAGATACAGCAGACAGAGAGAGCACCCCTTTCATATACAGCAGAGAGAGAGAGAGCACCCCTTTCAGATACAGCAGACAGAGAGAGCACCCCTTTTAGATACAGCTGACGGAGAGAGCACCCCTTTTCAGATACAGCAGACAGAGAGAGCACCCCTATCAGATACAGCAGACAGAAAGAGCACCCCTTTCAGATACATGAGACAGAGAGAGCACTCCTTTCAGATACAACAGACAGAGAGAGCACTCCTTTCAGATACAGCAGACAGAGAGAGCACTCCTTTTAGATACAGCAGACAGAGAGAGCACTCCTTTTTCAGATACAGCAGACAGAGAGAGCGCCCCTTTCAGATACAGCAGACAGAGAGAGCACCCCTTTTATATACAGCAGACAGAGAGAGCACCCCTCTACAGATACAGCAGACAGAGAGTACACTCCTTTTTCAGATACAGCAGACAGAGAGAGCACTCCTTTTTCAGATACAGCAGACAGAGAGAGCACCCCTTTCATATACAGCAGACAGAGAGAGCACCCCTCTAATGATACAGCAGACAGAGAGAGCACTCCTTTTTCAGATACAGCAGACAGAGAGAGCACTCCTTTCAGATACAGCAGACAGAGAGAGCACTCCTTTCAGATACAGCAGACAGAGAGAGCACCCCTTTCATATACAGTAGAGAGAGAGAGAGCACCCCTTTCAGATACAGCAGACAGAGAGAGCACCCCTTTTTAGATACAGCTGGCGGAGAGAGCACCCCTTTTTAGATACAGCAGACAGAGAGAGCACCCCTTTCAGATACAGCAGACAGAGAGAGCACCCCTTTCAGATACAGCAGACAGAGAGAGCACTCCTTTTTCAGATACAGCAGGCAGAGAGAGCACCCCTATCAGATACAGCAGACAGAGAGAGCGCCCCTTTCAGATACAGTAGACTGAGAGAGCACTCCTTTCAGATACAGCAGACAGAGAGAGCACCCCTTTCAGATACAGCAGACAGAGAGAGCACCCCTTTTTAGATACAGCAGACAGAGAGAGCACCCCTTTCAGATACAGCAGACAGAGAGAGCACCCCTTTTTAGATACAGCAGACAGAGAGAGCACCCCTATCAGATACAGCAGACAGAGAGAGCGCCCCTCTACAGATACAGCAGACAGAGAGAGCACTCCTTTTTTAGATACAGCAGACAGAGAGAGCACTCCTTTTTCAGATACAGCAGACAGAGGGAGCACTCCTTTCAGATACAGCAGACAGAGAGAGCACCCCTTTTTAGATACAGCAGACAGAGAGAGCACCCCTTTCAGAAACAGCAGACAGAGAGAGCACCCCTTTTTAGATACAGCAGACAGAGAGAGCACCCCTATCAGATACAGCAGACAGAGAGAGCACCCCTATCAGATACAGCAGACAGAAAGAGCACCCCTTTCAGATACATGAGACAGAGAGAGCACTCCTTTCAGATACAACAGACAGAGAGAGCACTCCTTTCAGATACAGCAGACAGAGAGAGCACTCCTTTTAGATACAGCAGACAGAGAGAGCACTCCTTTTTCAGATACAGCAGACAGATAGAGCGCCCCTTTCAGATACAGCAGACAGAGAGAGCACCCCTTTTATATACAGCAGACAGAGAGAGCACCCCTCTACAGATACAGCAGACAGAGAGTACACTCCTTTTTCAGATACAGCAGACAGAGAGAGCACTCCTTTTTCAGATACAGCAGACAGAGAGAGCACCCCTTTCATATACAGCAGACAGAGAGAGCACCCCTCTAAAGATACAGCAGACAGAGAGAGCACTCCTTTTTTAGATACAGCAGACAGAGAGAGCACTCCTTTTTCAGATACAGCAGACAGAGAGAGCACTCCTTTCAGATACAGCAGACAGAGAGAGCACTCCTTTCAGATACAGCAGACAGAGAGAGCACCCCTTTCATATACAGTAGAGAGAGAGAGAGCACCCCTTTCAGATACAGCAGACAGAGAGAGCACCCCTTTTTAGATACAGCTGACGGAGAGAGCACCCCTTTTTAGATACAGCAGACAGAGAGAGCACCCCTTTCAGATACAGCAGACAGAGAGAGCACCCCTTTCAGATACAGCAGACAGAGAGAGCACTCCTTTTTCAGATACAGCAGGCAGAGAGAGCACCCCTATCAGATACAGCAGACAGAGAGAGCGCCCCTTTCAGATACAGTAGACTGAGAGAGCACTCCTTTCAGATACAGCAGACAGAGAGAGCACCCCTTTCAGATACAGCAGACAGAGAGAGCACCCCTTTCATATACAGCAGAGAGAGAGCACCCCTTTCAGATACAGCAGACAGAGAGAGCACCCCTTTCAGATACAGCTGACGGAGAGAGCACCCCTTTTTAGATACAGCAGACAGAGAGAGCACCCCTTTCAGATACAGCAGACAGAGAGAGCACCCCTTTTTAGATACAGCAGACAGAGAGAGCACCCCTATCAGATACAGCAGACAGAGAGAGCGCCCCTCTACAGATACAGCAGACAGAGAGAGCACTCCTTTTTTAGATACAGCAGACAGAGAGAGCACTCCTTTTTCAGATACAGCAGACAGAGGGAGCACTCCTTTCAGATACAGCAGACAGAGAGAGCACTCCTTTCAGATACAGCAGACAGAGAGAGCACCCCTTTCATATACAGCAGACAGAGAGAGCACCCCTTTCAGATACAGCTGACGGAGAGAGCACCCCTTTTTAGATACAGCAGACAGAGAGAGCACCCCTTTCAGATACAGCAGGCAGAGAGAGCACTCCTTTTTCAGATACAGCAGGCAGAGAGAGCACCCCTTTCAGATACAGTAGACTGAGAGAGCACTCCTTTCAGATACAGCAGACAGAGAGAGCGCCCCTTTCAGATACAGCAGACAGAGAGCACTCCTTTCAGATACAGCAGACAGAGAGCACCCCTTTTTCAGATACAGCAGACAGAGAGAGAGCACTCCTTTCCGATACAGCAGACAGAGAGAGCGCCCCTTTCAGATACAGCAGACAGAGAGAGCACTCCTTTTTCAAATACAGCCCACTCAGAGAGCACCCCTTTTTCAGATACAGCTGACAGAGAGAGCACCCCTTTTTCAGACACAGCAGGCAGAGAGAGCACCCCTTTTTCAGATACAGCTGACAGAGAGAGCACCCCTTTTTAGATACAGCAGGCAGAGAGAGCACTCCTTTTAGATACAGCAGACAGAGAGAGCACTCCTTTTTCAGATACAGCAGACAGAGAGAGCGCCCCTTTCAGATATAGCAGACAGAGAGAGCACCCCTTTCATATACAGCAGACAGAGAGAGCACCCCTCTACAGATACAGCAGACAGAGAGAGCACTCCTTTTTCAGATACAGCAGACAGAGAGAGCACTCCTTTTTCAGATACAGCAGACAGAGAGAGCACCCCTTTCATATACAGCAGACAGAGAGAGCACCCCTCTACAGATACAGCAGACAGAGAGAGCACTCCTTTTTTAGATACAGCAGACAGAGAGAGCACTCCTATTTCAGATACAGCAGACAGAGAGAGCACTCCTTTCAGATACAGCAGACAGAGAGAGCACTCCTTTCAGATACAGCAGACAGAGAGAGCACCCCTTTCATATACAGCAGAGAGAGAGCACCCCTTTCAGATACAGCAGACAGAGAGAGCACCCCTTTCAGATACAGCTGACGGAGAGAGCACCCCTTTTTAGATACAGCAGACAGAGAGAGCACCCCTTTCAGATACAGCAGACAGAGAAAGCACCCCTTTCAGATACAGCAGACAGAGAGAGCACTCCTTTTTCAGATAGAGCAGGCAGAGAGAGCACCCCTATCAGATACAGCAGACAGAGAGAGCACCCCTTTTTAGATACAGCAGACAGAGAGAGCACTCCTTTCAGATACAGCAGACAGAGAGAGCGCCCCTTTCAGATACAGCAGACAGAGAGCACTCCTTTCAGATACAGCAGACAGAGAGCACCAATTTTTCAGATACAGCAGACAGAGAAAGAACACTCCTTTCAGATACAGCAGACAGAGAGAGCGCCCCTTTCAGATACAGCAGACAGAGAGAGCATTACTTTCAGATACATGAGACAGAGAGAGCACTCCTTTCAGATACAGCAGATAGAGAGAGCACCCCTTTCAGATACAACAGACAGAGAGAGCACTCCTTTCAGATACAGCAGACAGAGAGAGCACTCCTTTCAGATACAGCAGACAGAGAGAGCACTCCTTTCATATACAGCAGACAGAGAGAGCACCCCTTTCATATATGTAACCCTACCCTCAATACCTTGAACGAGAGCTGTCTATGTATTCTATTAAGGGATGGTTACCTAATAGCTGTGCCTCCACTCAAGCTATGTGTAGTATTTAACTACCGTTAAGGCTTGCTTGAGTAAGCCTGATCTATATCCTTAGGGGATGATTCCCTTATATCATAGATATATTATCTAATATACCTGTCTCTTTCTTCCAGGATCTTCAGATCAACTTCCAGACGGACCAGACACACATGGAAAGTATAACACTTTAATGACCAGTACCAAATGGATTAAGTATACATTAACATTTCATCAATTACACATTCCCTTTAAGTCATTAATCCATGCTAACCCCCTGTCAATTAGGCCTATACACAGTACCTGCATGCAATACAACAAATCCTTTTTCTTTTCAAGACACCCTTAGGTGTTAGAGTGACCCGGGTACTCTTAATATGATAGTGCACTATAAGGGCCCATAAATTTCCTAAAAATAACAGCAGTTAATACAGAATGTCTGACACTATGTTTTAGTATCAACTATCAGTTCTCCCTTCAGTTAAAGAGAAAGATGTTTGGATCAGTCTACTTATGGTAGCGATTACTTTCTCCTATAAGGTTACTTATAGTTCCTCCTTGGCAGATAACAGAAAGTATCTATTTAGCTCATAGATAGTAACATCAACAGTTGATTACCAAGGAATCTGTATCCTTTCCTCAGTAAAAATGTCACCGTAGTTGTCCAGTATTAAACTAAACTCCTAAGAAGCTGGTATGATAAACCTTTGTTATGCTGCGTCCTTGTGTCCATTTGAAGTAGCTGATGCTTTCTATATTTCAGAGCATATATAGCTTTTCGATTCCTGTATGCCTCAAATTATTGTTGTCTCTTAGGATGAGTCTATATTAAATATATCTGCAAGAGATGGTTTCTCTTATCATAGTCACAGCGAGCTCAAATCCTTTAACTTTAAAACTAATAGTCTCTTACGTGTCAGTCCTTCTTACGGGTTCACGAATATACATATAACACAGTTGTATTAAAGTGCCACAAGCTAGTCCTTGAATCGGGATGATATTCTAATCCTTTGTGGCTAAGAGGCTTTAACATCCATCCAATGTCACTGTAGTATGGCTACCTTTAATGTCCTTGACTCTAATTCTGCTAATTCAGGGGCATAAATACACACATTAGGTGGCAGCTTTAGGGTGTTACTTTCTATTTAGAGCTGCGGAACAATGTCTCTGGCTCTCCTTTGACTGATGTGATGCTGATATATGGGGGAGCTTTAAAACTATTTATGAAGCGTTAAACAGTTCAAGTTTCACTCCACTTTCACTCCACTCCTGTTACATATATATACCCAGTGCTTTCTACCTTCTCCTTAGCACTATGATTAAGCCATACATGGAACTGTAATTATAGGTCACTCTGACTACTGTGACCCATTACTATCCTCCTGCTTAATAACCATTATTGCGGCCTAGCCCTGGAGTCCTTAGTCCCAATATGAAATTGACTATGTACCATAGTCATCTATGGCTTGCTGTGCTTAGTGTAGGGGTAATATAAATGGCTGGATTATGCACTCACACTTCTACGATCTAGTGGTGCTGCAGCAGGATGCTCCCCCGACTCCTCCCTTACACTTACAGCCACACAGAATGGAGCCCCTGCTGCTGGTCCTGGCTTCTTTGTTGTGGCTGTCAGAGTCTGTGCCGGTAATAGGTAGGAAGGAACCCTCTCTGTCTCCCTGTCATAGATGCGCCCTTCCAATACTGCTGGGTGAGTTGACTAGCGCTGATGCCGGGTTCTATGAACAGTGCTGAGTCTCAATGCTGCTGTCACCACCTTTACAGTAAGGAAGCCCTGTTCTGGCAACACACACTAAGCCCCCTCCGGCCGCCGCAATGTATACCGCTCAGCTCTAATGCGGGCGACGGCCGGAGCAGCAAAAAACTATGTCCTCTCACCAAGGGATATGCAGTCTCTCCCTCAGCTACACTCACAGCACACTCTCCACCCCTCTCTAGTAGTCACATGACCCACTCTGAGGTGATGCCCCGCCCACTGGCAATCACCCCACTAGGTGATTGACAGTTAGGAGCACAAGGACATTAACCCTTTAGATACACTGTGAAACCATAAAATAAGCCTTAATTGTATTCACCACTACATTTACATCAATGTACATACAATTACATATATGTGAACTGTATTATTTACCTCAAAACATGCATACAGTATTACAACATCCATTAACTTTTATATGAATAATATATATGCTTATACTCCATTTTAGTCACTATATTATAACTACCTCAGTATAAGTGTTGTTTAAACCCTAAATCAGGGTTACATTTCTCCCCCTGGTGCATTGTCACTGTTTAACATCTTTAGGTGCCAATGCACCATCTACGTTACTCACTATGCTAAAATAGTATATATTCATTCACATCCATTAGCAAGCCACCTCATCTCAACCATTTTAACTGTTGGCCAAATAGGGAGGGATGGAACTACATAGCCTTCATGCCTCCCAGGGATAGTGTTCTCTGATCGTGCTGGTTTCCCTTGCTCTTCTACACCTGATTTATTGACTTCTTTTAGTACTGGACTTCGGATGGAAGATTTAAGAGATTGTGCTAGGGTAAAGTTATCATGTACCTCACTACGATTGTCACTGAGACTAGTTTCTTTCTCTGACGAAGCATCTAAAGTTATCAAGTCTTTTGCATCTGAATTTTCCGTTTCTTGATCCTGGGACTGATTTAATCTACCATTGAACCTCAAGAGAGGTCGGTAATGTAAGGTTGTAGAAGGATGACATGGAGCTGGATCTCTCCCTTGCCTTTGTTCTGAATATGCACTTCCTTCATCAACCGCTTTTTCTCGTGGTTGATAACAATAACTGTATGATCCTCGTCGGTTTGGAGCAAATCGACTCCCTTTCACTGGTACTCCACCTATGCCAGTCACATTTGCTGCATGTACACCCTTTTCCCCTTCCAACACTTCAAATTCTACTTTCTCTCCATCTCCTACACTGTACAACAGTTTTAGGGGGTTATTCTTCGTTATGGCTGTCCAATGTACAAATATGTCTTCTCCGGTGTCATGCCTTTTAATGAAGCCATAGCCTTTCTTCACATGGAACCATATTACTGTGCCAGTCATTTTAAGAGACATATACTGTGTCCCTTTACTATCAACTTTATTCATAGAAGATTGTCTCAGCAATATACCATCCACTACCTCAGTCTGTAATGCTATGTCCTTAGTATCCGGTCGCATAGAAAATTCATGGATACGGTCTTCAGGACAGTTGTTTAGGAAGTTGGCATCCTTGAGTATTTTATTCTCAGATTCTAGCTGAGACAGTCTTTCTTTCATTTCATTCAGACGAATATGATCCTCCTTTTCAGTTTCTTTACGCACTTCCAGTAATTCAGACAACTCAGTTATTTTTGATTCCAGAGAATGAATATTGTCTTCCTGCTGCTGGTACATTATCAACTTTTGTTGCTCCTGATTCACTCTGGTTTGTCTTTCATCAGATGCCATGGTTTCCATCTCTCTCTGTATAAACCAAAGTTCTCTTTCAAGCTCTTTGTTCCTCTCATCAATTTTGGTGTTAAACATCTGTTCTTCTTTTAGCTTCCATCGGGTTTCATCTAGAACCTCCAACAACTGATAAATATGTTTAGACCTGTCCAGTGCTATATGTCTTATCACCTCAATCGGGGTCTGTAGATCCACTGGGCTATCTCTTCTTGTTGGTTCCTCAATGGAAGTTGGAAACAGGGAAAGCAGGTCCTTCTGTTGATCTTTTGGCAGAGCTAATACTAATTGTCCATGTTTCTTATAATCCTCAGCTATTTGCTTTACCACAGTTTCTAATTTCTGTATACCTACATCTATCTTCACTTCCCCTGGAACTCTCTCTTTCAGTGGTAGAACATTCTTATCTCCTTTCATTCCATAATCCATGTTAGCGACCAAAGTATGAGCAAGGTTGTCACTAACACCTCCCTCACTATCCTTTAGGTGGGGATCAAGTCTGACTTTCTTGTCCTTTGATTTTTTCTTTCTCTTCTCTAACTCTACAGGGACATCTAATATTTTTTCATTTTTCTCACCTAGGTTATTTACAAAAGTTCCCACAAACTTGCATGTCACCTCTTCCTTTAAGCCTGGCCCCTTATGGTACTCTTGTTTGTCCATACTTTTACATTCTATATTGGCTTCAACTCTCCCAACTGATACAGCAATGGCTTTATGTCCAACCTTCTCCCTGTTCCTTTGCTTCTTTCCCATATTTGTATTTTATTTTTAGGGATGTGAGGACTTTATCAATAATAATTAATGGCAGCTGACACCTGTGGTGTAACAGGGCCTGAGTGTAACTTCTATCTCACGCGGTGCCTCCAAATGTAACCCTACCCTCAATACCTTGAACGAGAGCTGTCTATGTATTCTATTAAGGGATGGTTACCTAATAGCTGTGCCTCCACTCAAGCTATGTGTAGTATTTAACTACCGTTAAGGCTTGCTTGAGTAAGCCTGATCTATATCCTTAGGGGATGATTCCCTTATATCATAGATATATTATCTAATATACCTGTCTCTTTCTTCCAGGATCTTCAGATCAACTTCCAGACGGACCAGACACACATGGAAAGTATAACACTTTAATGACCAGTACCAAATGGATTAAGTATACATTAACATTTCATCAATTACACATTCCCTTTAAGTCATTAATCCATGCTAACCCCCTGTCAATTAGGCCTATACACAGTACCTGCATGCAATACAACAAATCCTTTTTCTTTTCAAGACACCCTTAGGTGTTAGAGTGACCCGGGTACTCTTAATATGATAGTGCACTATAAGGGCCCATAAATTTCCTAAAAATAACAGCAGTTAATACAGAATGTCTGACACTATGTTTTAGTATCAACTATCAGTTCTCCCTTCAGTTAAAGAGAAAGATGTTTGGATCAGTCTACTTATGGTAGCGATTACTTTCTCCTATAAGGTTACTTATAGTTCCTCCTTGGCAGATAACAGAAAGTATCTATTTAGCTCATAGATAGTAACATCAACAGTTGATTACCAAGGAATCTGTATCCTTTCCTCAGTAAAAATGTCACCGTAGTTGTCCAGTATTAAACTAAACTCCTAAGAAGCTGGTATGATAAACCTTTGTTATGCTGCGTCCTTGTGTCCATTTGAAGTAGCTGATGCTTTCTATATTTCAGAGCATATATAGCTTTTCGATTCCTGTATGCCTCAAATTATTGTTGTCTCTTAGGATGAGTCTATATTAAATATATCTGCAAGAGATGGTTTCTCTTATCATAGTCACAGCGAGCTCAAATCCTTTAACTTTAAAACTAATAGTCTCTTACGTGTCAGTCCTTCTTACGGGTTCACGAATATACATATAACACAGTTGTATTAAAGTGCCACAAGCTAGTCCTTGAATCGGGATGATATTCTAATCCTTTGTGGCTAAGAGGCTTTAACATCCATCCAATGTCACTGTAGTATGGCTACCTTTAATGTCCTTGACTCTAATTCTGCTAATTCAGGGGCATAAATACACACATTAGGTGGCAGCTTTAGGGTGTTACTTTCTATTTAGAGCTGCGGAACAATGTCTCTGGCTCTCCTTTGACTGATGTGATGCTGATATATGGGGGAGCTTTAAAACTATTTATGAAGCGTTAAACAGTTCAAGTTTCACTCCACTTTCACTCCACTCCTGTTACATATATATACCCAGTGCTTTCTACCTTCTCCTTAGCACTATGATTAAGCCATACATGGAACTGTAATTATAGGTCACTCTGACTACTGTGACCCATTACTATCCTCCTGCTTAATAGCCATTATTGCGGCCTAGCCCTGGAGTCCTTAGTCCCAATATGAAATTGACTATGTACCATAGTCATCTATGGCTTGCTGTGCTTAGTGTAGGGGTAATATAAATGGCTGGATTATGCACTCACACTTCTACGATCTAGTGATGCTGCAGCAGGATGCTCCCCCGACTCCTCCCTTACACTTACAGCCACACAGAATGGAGCCTCTGCTGCTGGTCCTGGCTTCTTTGTTGTGGCTGTCAGAGTCTGTGCCAGTAATAGGTAGGAAGGAACCCTCTCTGTCTCCCTGTCATAGATGCGCCCTTCCAATACTGCTGGGTGAGTTGACTAGCGCTGATGCCGGGTTCTATGAACAGTGCTGAGTCTCAATGCTGCTGTCACCACCTTTACAGTAAGGAAGCCCTGTTCTGGCAACACACACTAAGCCCCCTCCGGCCGCCGCAATGTATACCGCTCAGCTCTAATGCGGGCGACGGCCGGAGCAGCAAAAAACTATGTCCTCTCACCAAGGGATATGCAGTCTCTCCCTCAGCTACACTCACAGCACACTCTCCACCCCTCTCTAGTAGTCACATGACCCACTCTGAGGTGATGCCCCGCCCACTGGCAATCACCCCACTAGGTGATTGACAGTTAGGAGCACAAGGACATTAACCCTTTAGATACACTGTGAAACCATAAAATAAGCCTTAATTGTATTCACCACTACATTTACATCAATGTACATACAATTACATATATGTGAACTGTATTATTTACCTCAAAACATGCATACAGTATTACAACATCCATTAACTTTTATATGAATAATATATATGCTTATACTCCATTTTAGTCACTATATTATAACTACCTCAGTATAAGTGTTGTTTAAACCCTAAATCAGGGTTACATTTCTCCCCCTGGTGCATTGTCACTGTTTAACATCTTTAGGTGCCAATGCACCATCTACCTTACTCACTATGCTAAAATAGTATATATTCATTCACATCCATTAGCAAGCCACCTCATCTCAACCATTTTAACTGTTGGCCAAATAGGGAGGGATGGAACTACATAGCCTTCATGCCTCCCAGGGATAGTGTTCTCTGATCGTGCTGGTTTCCCTTGCTCTTCTACACCTGATTTATTGACTTCTTTTAGTACTGGACTTCGGATGGAAGATTTAAGAGATTGTGCTAGGGTAAAGTTATCATGTACCTCACTACGATTGTCACTGAGACTAGTTTCTTTCTCTGACGAAGCATCTAAAGTTATCAAGTCTTTTGCATCTGAATTTTCCGTTTCTTGATCCTGGGACTGATTTAATCTACCATTGAACCTCAAGAGAGGTCGGTAATGTAAGGTTGTAGAAGGATGACATGGAGCTGGATCTCTCCCTTGCCTTTGTTCTGAATATGCACTTCCTTCATCAACCGCTTTTTCTCGTGGTTGATAACAATAACTGTATGATCCTCGTCGGTTTGGAGCAAATCGACTCCCTTTCACTGGTACTCCACCTATGCCAGTCACATTTGCTGCATGTACACCCTTTTCCCCTTCCAACACTTCAAATTCTACTTTCTCTCCATCTCCTACACTGTACAACAGTTTTAGGGGGTTATTCTTCGTTATGGCTGTCCAATGTACAAATATGTCTTCTCCGGTGTCATGCCTTTTAATGAAGCCATAGCCTTTCTTCACATGGAACCATATTACTGTGCCAGTCATTTTAAGAGACATATACTGTGTCCCTTTACTATCAACTTTATTCATAGAAGATTGTCTCAGCAATATACCATCCACTACCTCAGTCTGTAATGCTATGTCCTTAGTATCCGGTCGCATAGAAAATTCATGGATACGGTCTTCAGGACAGTTGTTTAGGAAGTTGGCATCCTTGAGTATTTTATTCTCAGATTCTAGCTGAGACAGTCTTTCTTTCATTTCATTCAGACGAATATGATCCTCCTTTTCAGTTTCTTTACGCACTTCCAGTAATTCAGACAACTCAGTTATTTTTGATTCCAGAGAATGAATATTGTCTTCCTGCTGCTGGTACATTATCAACTTTTGTTGCTCCTGATTCACTCTGGTTTGTCTTTCATCAGATGCCATGGTTTCCATCTCTCTCTGTATAAACCAAAGTTCTCTTTCAAGCTCTTTGTTCCTCTCATCAATTTTGGTGTTAAACATCTGTTCTTCTTTTAGCTTCCATCGGGTTTCATCTAGAACCTCCAACAACTGATAAATATGTTTAGACCTGTCCAGTGCTATATGTCTTATCACCTCAATCGGGGTCTGTAGATCCACTGGGCTATCTCTTCTTGTTGGTTCCTCAATGGAAGTTGGAAACAGGGAAAGCAGGTCCTTCTGTTGATCTTTTGGCAGAGCTAATACTAATTGTCCATGTTTCTTATAATCCTCAGCTATTTGCTTTACCACAGTTTCTAATTTCTGTATACCTACATCTATCTTCACTTCCCCTGGAACTCTCTCTTTCAGTGGTAGAACATTCTTATCTCCTTTCATTCCATAATCCATGTTAGCGACCAAAGTATGAGCAAGGTTGTCACTAACACCTCCCTCACTATCCTTTAGGTGGGGATCAAGTCTGACTTTCTTGTCCTTTGATTTTTTCTTTCTCTTCTCTAACTCTACAGGGACATCTAATATTTTTTCATTTTTCTCACCTAGGTTATTTACAAAAGTTCCCACAAACTTGCATGTCACCTCTTCCTTTAAGCCTGGCCCCTTATGGTACTCTTGTTTGTCCATACTTTTACATTCTATATTGGCTTCAACTCTCCCAACTGATACAGCAATGGCTTTATGTCCAACCTTCTCCCTGTTCCTTTGCTTCTTTCCCATATTTGTATTTTATTTTTAGGGATGTGAGGACTTTATCAATAATAATTAATGGCAGCTGACACCTGTGGTGTAACAGGGCCTGAGTGTAACTTCTATCTCACGCGGTGCCTCCAAATGTAACCCTACCCTCAATACCTTGAACGAGAGCTGTCTATGTATTCTATTAAGGGATGGTTACCTAATAGCTGTGCCTCCACTCAAGCTATGTGTAGTATTTAACTACCGTTAAGGCTTGCTTGAGTAAGCCTGATCTATATCCTTAGGGGATGATTCCCTTATATCATAGATATATTATCTAATATACCTGTCTCTTTCTTCCAGGATCTTCAGATCAACTTCCAGACGGACCAGACACACATGGAAAGTATAACACTTTAATGACCAGTACCAAATGGATTAAGTATACATTAACATTTCATCAATTACACATTCCCTTTAAGTCATTAATCCATGCTAACCCCCTGTCAATTAGGCCTATACACAGTACCTGCATGCAATACAACAAATCCTTTTTCTTTTCAAGACACCCTTAGGTGTTAGAGTGACCCGGGTACTCTTAATATGATAGTGCACTATAAGGGCCCATAAATTTCCTAAAAATAACAGCAGTTAATACAGAATGTCTGACACTATGTTTTAGTATCAACTATCAGTTCTCCCTTCAGTTAAAGAGAAAGATGTTTGGATCAGTCTACTTATGGTAGCGATTACTTTCTCCTATAAGGTTACTTATAGTTCCTCCTTGGCAGATAACAGAAAGTATCTATTTAGCTCATAGATAGTAACATCAACAGTTGATTACCAAGGAATCTGTATCCTTTCCTCAGTAAAAATGTCACCGTAGTTGTCCAGTATTAAACTAAACTCCTAAGAAGCTGGTATGATAAACCTTTGTTATGCTGCGTCCTTGTGTCCATTTGAAGTAGCTGATGCTTTCTATATTTCAGAGCATATATAGCTTTTCGATTCCTGTATGCCTCAAATTATTGTTGTCTCTTAGGATGAGTCTATATTAAATATATCTGCAAGAGATGGTTTCTCTTATCATAGTCACAGCGAGCTCAAATCCTTTAACTTTAAAACTAATAGTCTCTTACGTGTCAGTCCTTCTTACGGGTTCACGAATATACATATAACACAGTTGTATTAAAGTGCCACAAGCTAGTCCTTGAATCGGGATGATATTCTAATCCTTTGTGGCTAAGAGGCTTTAACATCCATCCAATGTCACTGTAGTATGGCTACCTTTAATGTCCTTGACTCTAATTCTGCTAATTCAGGGGCATAAATACACACATTAGGTGGCAGCTTTAGGGTGTTACTTTCTATTTAGAGCTGCGGAACAATGTCTCTGGCTCTCCTTTGACTGATGTGATGCTGATATATGGGGGAGCTTTAAAACTATTTATGAAGCGTTAAACAGTTCAAGTTTCACTCCACTTTCACTCCACTCCTGTTACATATATATACCCAGTGCTTTCTACCTTCTCCTTAGCACTATGATTAAGCCATACATGGAACTGTAATTATAGGTCACTCTGACTACTGTGACCCATTACTATCCTCCTGCTTAATAGCCATTATTGCGGCCTAGCCCTGGAGTCCTTAGTCCCAATATGAAATTGACTATGTACCATAGTCACCTATGGCTTGCTGTGCTTAGTGTAGGGGTAATATAAATGGCTGGATTATGCACTCACACTTCTACGATCTAGTGATGCTGCAGCAGGATGCTCCCCCGACTCCTCCCTTACACTTACAGCCACACAGAATGGAGCTTCTGCTGCTGGTCCTGGCTTCTTTGTTGTGGCTGTCAGAGTCTGTGCCAGTAATAGGTAGGAAGGAACCCTCTCTGTCTCCCTGTCATAGATGCGCCCTTCCAATACTGCTGGGTGAGTTGACTAGCGCTGATGCCGGGTTCTATGAACAGTGCTGAGTCTCAATGCTGCTGTCACCACCTTTACAGTAAGGAAGCCCTGTTCTGGCAACACACACTAAGCCCCCTCCGGCCGCCGCAATGTATACCGCTCAGCTCTAATGCGGGCGACGGCCGGAGCAGCAAAAAACTATGTCCTCTCACCAAGGGATATGCAGTCTCTCCCTCAGCTACACTCACAGCACACTCTCCACCCCTCTCTAGTAGTCACATGACCCACTCTGAGGTGATGCCCCGCCCACTGGCAATCACCCCACTAGGTGATTGACAGTTAGGAGCACAAGGACATTAACCCTTTAGATACACTGTGAAACCATAAAATAAGCCTTAATTGTATTCACCACTACATTTACATCAATGTACATACAATTACATATATGTGAACTGTATTATTTACCTCAAAACATGCATACAGTATTACAACATCCATTAACTTTTATATGAATAATATATATGCTTATACTCCATTTTAGTCACTATATTATAACTACCTCAGTATAAGTGTTGTTTAAACCCTAAATCAGGGTTACATATACATCAGAGAGAGAGAGAGCACCCCTTTCAGATACAGCAGACAGAGAGAGCACCCCTTTCAGATACAGCAGACAGAGAGAGCACCCCTTTCAGATACAGCAGACAGAGAGAGCACCCCTTTCAGATACAGCAGACAGAGAGAGCACCCCTTTCAGATACAGCAGACAGAGAGAGCACCCCTATCAGATACAGCAGACAGAGAGAGTGCCCCTTTCAGATACAGTAGACTGAGAGAGCACTCCTTTCAGATACAGCAGACAGAGAGAGCACCCCTTTCAGATACAGCAGACAGAGAGAGCACCCCTTTTTAGATACAGCAGACAGAGAGAGCACCCCTTTCAGATACAGCAGGCAGAGAGAGCACTTCTTTTTCAGATACAGCAGGCAGAGAGAGCACCCCTATCAGATACAGCAGACAGAGAGAGCGCCCCTTTCAGATACAGTAGACTGAGAGAGCACTCCTTTCAGATACAGCAGACAGAGAGAGCGCCCCTTTCAGATACAGCAGACAGAGAGAGCACCCCTTTCAGATACAGCAGACAGAGAGAGCACCCCTTTCAGATACAGCAGACAGAGAGCACCCCTTTTTCAGATACAGCAGACAGAGAGAGAGCACTCCTTTCAGATACAGCAGACAGAGAGAGCACTCCTTTCAGATACAGCAGACAGAGAGAGCACTCCTTTTTCAAATACAGCCCACTCAGAGAGCACCCCTTTTTCAGATACAGCTGACAGAGAGAGCACCCCTTTTTCAGATACAGCAGGCAGAGAGAGCACCCCTTTTTCAGATACAGCAGACAGAGAGAGCACCCCTTTCAGATACAGCAGACAGACAGAGCACCCCTTTCATATACAGCAGACAGAGAGAGCACCCCTTTTTAGATACAGCAGGCAGAGAGAGCACTCCTTTTTCAGATACAGCAGGCAGAGAGAGCACCCCTTTTTCAGATACAGCAGACAGAGAGAACACCCCTTTCATATACAGCAGACAGAGAGAGCACCCCTCTACAGATACAGCAGACAGAGAGAGAGCACTCCTTTTTCATATACAGCAGACAGAGAGAGCACCCCTTTCATATACAGCAGACAGAGAGAGCACCCCTCTACAGATACAACAGACAGAGAGAGCACTCCTTTTTTAGATACAGCATACAGAGAGAGCACTCCTTTTTCAGATACAGCAGACAGAGAGAGCACCCCTTTCAGATACAGCAGACAGAAAGAGCACCCCTTTCAGATACAGCTGACGGAGAGAGCACCCCTTTTCAGATACAGCAGACAGAGAGAGCACCCCTTTCATATACAGCAGACAGAGAGAGCACCCCTCTACAGATACAACAGACAGAGAGAGCACTCCTTTTTTAGATACAGCAGACAGAGAGAGCACTCCTTTTTCAGATACAGCAGACAGAGAGAGCACCCCTTTCAGATACAGCAGACAGAGAGAGCACCCCTTTCAGATACAGCTGACGGAGAGAGCACCCCTTTTCAGATACAGCAGACAGAGAGAGCACCCCTTTCAGATACAGCAGACAGAGAGAGCACTCCTTTCAGATACAGCAGACAGAGAGAGCACCCCTTTCATATACAGCAGAGAGAGAGAGAGCACCCCTTTCAGATACAGCAGACAGAGAGAGCACCCCTTTCAGATACAGCTGACGGAGAGAGCACTCCTTTCAGATACATGAGACAGAGAGAGCACCCCTTTCAGATACAGCAGAGAGAGCACTCCTTTCAGATACAGCAGATAGAGAGAGCCCCCCTTTCAGATACAACAGACAGAGAGAGCACTCCTTTCACATACAGCAGACAGAGAGAGCACTCCTTTCAGATACAGCAGACAGAGAGAGCACTCCTTTCAGATACAGCAGACAGAGAGAGCACCCCTTTCAGATACAGCAGACAGAGAGAGCACCCCTTTCAGATACAGCAGACAGAGAGAGCGCCCCTTTCAGATACAGCAGACAGAGAGAGCACCCCTTTCAGATACAGCTGACGGAGAGAGCACCCCTTTTTAGATACAGCAGACAGAGAGAGCACTCCTTTCAGATACAGCAGACAGAAAGAGCACTCCTTTCAGATACAGCAGAGAGAGAGAGAGCGCCCCTTTCAGATACAGCAGAGAGAGAGAGCGCCCCTTTCAGATACAGCAGACAGAGAGAGCGCCTCTTTCAGATACAGCAGACAGAGAGAGTGCCCCTTTCAGATACAGCAGACAGAGAGAGCACTCCTTTCAGATACAGCAGACATAGAGAGCGCCCCTTTCAGATACAGCAGACAGAGAGAGCACCCCTTTCAGATACAGCAGACAGAGAGAGCACCCCTTTCAGATACAGCAGACAGAGAGAGCGCCCCTTTCAGATACAGCAGACAGAGAGAGCACCCCTTTCAGATACAGCTGACGGAGAGAGCACCCCTTTTTAGATACAGCAGACAGAGAGAGCACTCCTTTCAGATACAGCAGACAGAGAGAGCACTCCTTTCAGATACAGCAGAGAGAGGGAGAGCGCCCCTTTCAGATACAGCAGAGAGAGAGAGCGCCCCTTTCAGATACAGCAGACAGAGAGAGCGCCTCTTTCAGATACAGCAGACAGAGAGAGTGCCCCTTTCAGATACAGCAGACAGAGAGAGCACTCCTTTCAGATACAGCAGACATAGAGAGCGCCCCTTTCATATACAGCAGACAGAGAGAGCGCCCCTTTCATATACAGCAGACAGAGAGAGCACCCCTTTCAGATACAGCAGACATAGAGAGCGCCCCTTTCAGGTACAGCAGACAGAGAGAGCGCCCCTTTCTGATACAGCAGACAGAGAGAGCACCACTTTCAGATACAACAGACAGAGCACCCCTACCCGCCGCACACCAAGCCACACCTCTCCTCGCCTCACAGTACTGAGACAGACACGTCCATCCAGTACACTCTCCAATGTTGGAGTGAAGAAGATGGCGCTGATGCTCGGGCACTTATATAGAATCCAAAACCCGCAAGAATACGACAGCAGGATGATGATGTTTTGCCTCAATTATGTAATCGAGGCAGGCGGGAAAGCCCGAGCCGGGCTAACATCCCAGCTCCGATCGCAAAGTTCAGGCGGGGGGGGGGGGGGGGGGGGGTCGGTTCTCATAGAACTGAACCCATGATCTCTATTATCAATATTTGGCAAATTTCCCAAAATATATTGTTACTAATGTTATATAGAAATATCTCGCAACAACAAGCATTTCAGCAAAGACACGCCTATTTGTGTAACGAGGAACGCCCTTTGGGCAGAGTATGACACGCCCCCTCGGTGCTGAACATCCTATTGTAATCTCCCTAGTTTTCAAAAGTAGGCAAGTATGGGAGCATTGCTGCCGCCTCCCAAGCCTCCTCTGAAGATGAGGAAGGCGGACAGTCGGAGGATGGGAGCAGTGACAGGTGCGGGAGTGGGAGCCGCATCACATAAAGGAGCTAATTCAGGTTGGATTGCAAATCGCGATCCAACCAGAATTATTGTGATCGTCCCGCAGGCACATTATTATTATTATTATTATTATCCTTTATTTATATGGCGCCACAAGGGTTCCGCAGCGCCCAATTACAGAGTATATAAACAAATAATCAACCAGGAAAACAGCGACTTACAGTTGATGACAGTATAGGACAAGTACAGGGTAAATACACATAGTTACATCAGCAGATGACACTGGAATAAGTATCAGGTGGCAGAAGACTGATGGAGTTGGTGCAGCTGAAGATTATTAAAGTAAGAAAAGGGTAAGCACATGAGGGAAGAGGGCCCTGCTCGTGAGAGCTTGCTTTCTAAAGGGGAGGGGTAGACAGACAGGGGTGACACAGATTTGGTACATAGAGAGCGTGGAACAGAGGTTTAGGATGAGATAGGATGAGCCCCGTCCTGCGCATGCACCCACACTTTCTGCGGGGGAAAGGGGCACAGAAAATGAGATCTCTTCTGCCTGTCAATCAGGACGAGGCGGTCGAGGGGCGGGGCGGCAATGCTCCGTTTGCAGGGCAGAGATGGAGCATTGCGGGGGCGGAGCCGGCCAAACGGGGGGCGGTGCGGTGCGCACGGGGGTGTGGTGGGGGCGTGATCACAGCAGCTGCATGACATCACACACAGCCGCCTCGATTGGGAACATAGTGGCGGACCTCTTGCGGGCGCACCAGGAGGTATCCCGAATTCCTTTGTTGAAGCAGAAATTGCGATGCACTGATATAGTGAGTCCATGTTCGGTTTTAATTCACATTTTAATTCTTTGAATGTCTATTTGTACACGGTCTTTTAACTATATTTTGCTGGATACTATTTAATATGAATTTGTAAAAATTATATTTTATATATTGTGTGCACTATAAGGACCCAGTGATATCCTGCTGCCAGAGCGGCTGGTCCTGGTTAAGTCTATCTGGCTGCTGTGCCCCAACAGTTCTTTCTGCTGGTGTCTACTATGTATCACCTGTGTACGCCACACAATAGTACACACATATCACCACCCATGGCACCCCTGCCAGTTACATACCCTCCAACATTTTACACCTAAAAATCGGTACAAATTAGGAAAATGGGCGTGGTCATGGGCCCCTTTCCTATACTTTCAATGGAAGTTTGGAGAATCAAAAATTGGTACAGACCATAAAAAAAAGGTACTGTACCTGCCAAAAAGGTCCAGCTGGAGGGTATGCAGCTACAAACCCTTTGTTAAAAATCACCTGAGTGACATTTTCCCCCGTATCTCCCATGTATAGTGTCATCTGCTGCTCCCGGACAAGTCAGACTAGGGTATTCAATTATCTGCAAATTCGCGGCAATTTTTCACCCGCAAATTTTTCGCGGCAATCGGCCGAAAATTGCCGCGAAAATGCTCCGTTTTTCAATTTTTCGTCCGAAGATTTTTCGCGCCAATCGCCCGAAAATTGCCGTGAAAACGTTCCGTTTTTCGACCTATTCAATTCCGACCGGGTTTCACGTAAAAATTCTTGGAGTGAAAAGTGCAGGTGAAAATGGGGAAATTGGCCTGTACCCCAAAAAATGCTAAACTAACATAGGAAAACAGAAGAGAAGTGTGTTAGAGATCACATTAGAGAGTTTTTGGGGACTTAAATTATGTGAAATGGCTGTTATATGCATTTTTTTAAAAATGCAAAAAAAATGATAGAAAGCAAGTTTTTTTGAGCAAAATAAATGCTCTCATTACATTTGGGGTACATGAAAATGGGTATAAGTATATATTTGGGTCATTTTAGGGTTCTTTAAAAAAAAGTGGAAACAGACCGATTACTCCCATCTGCAAGCCTAAAAAACACCTGTCCCACTCATAAAGCACCCCAATATACCTGTCCCATACCTTGAACCTCAATTTCCATCACTTTTTACTTTTTCACCCCAAAAATGACATGTCATTATTGGCCAATTAAAAATAATTAAAAACTTCAACGTGCCTAATTAGTCATTAAGGGGGGTGTCCCAGGAGTTCTGTACCATATCCAAACATTTTTACCTTAAAATAGTGACTTTTCCCAACTTTTCACCTGCTTCAGAGAAGGTGAAGTGAAATTAGTGAAAAAATGATCAGTGATAATTTTCCAGGATAATTGAATAGGCTGTAATTGCGTTTCACGTGAAAAGTCCGTTTTTTCACCCGAAAACCGGACTTTTCACGTGAAAAGTCCGTTATCACTGCTAATTGAATATACCCCAGAGTCGGGAATAGAAAATTATATTTTTAAATGTTGTTCCGAAAATCACAGCTGGGTGTTTGGGGCGAGTTTCTGTATGTTCTGTAGGGTGTTTACTCCCAGCAGAGAGCAGAGAACGTTACTGCAGGAAACATTCTTTCACTTTCTGTATTACTCACTGATTCTCTATTGTCAGCACGCAGGGAAATACAGTGTTCTCTCCAGCACAGGCTGTATCACAGGAGCCAGGACCACGTCACCACGATACTGTATGTGGGGTATTTGGGGGTAATACAGGCTGAAGGAGGAGGAATAGGGGGCATGTAATGTAAGGGGGAGGATGATAGTCTTGGGTCCTTTTGGAGAAAATCACTATAAATAGAAAAAAAATCTAAAACATTCTAATAGTATTTCTATAACAATTCCATTCAGATGACATGTCTCTGTGTGCAGCAGCGGCCTGCAGGCTCCTCTGTTCCTCCCCCATTCAGCACTGTATTTTGGTGGGATGACATTTTGCAGAGTTTCGGCACGGTGGGTACAGTGGGTGGGCTGCAGGCACCTCGGGCAGGAATTGAGAAGAGACTGTTGCTGTAGCAGCCTTTCTCCCTAGCTCAGCACTCACTACTGTGCACTGGGTTGGGGAGAGGCTCTCTCTTCCGGCATGATGTGCAGGGGGCAGCAATCAGACTCCCCAACCTCACCCCCACCCACCAAATCTGCCATTGGCGCCCCCCACCCTCAAAGCGACTGCTTCGTGACAGCACATAAGTATCATTTTTGTATATTTTTTTAAGGATGGGGCCTGGCCACACCTCCAGGAGTTGGCCACATCCCTCCCAGTCCCGGGGCCTCAATCAGCGACAAATTGGGGCTATCTATCATCCCTGGGGCCAAGGCCGTTTCTAGACAGTTTGACTCCCATTGCAAACAGTAAAAAATGCTCCTCCCCCATAGACATTCATACTGCACCGCCACCCCATAAACATAAGAAAAACTATTTTGCGCACACCGCTGCCGACCGGAAGGGGGGCTTCACTAGAAATGGGCGTGGTCTTTGTGCAAACGGGCGTGACCGCACAGGATAAGATTACCATACACTGCAGTTTTTGACCCTGCAACAACAGACCTCGGCCACCACAGGGGGAAAAAATCCACCTTATTACGTCACACACAGTAATGCCCCTGCACCATATTATGCCAAACACCGCAATGCCAGTGATACAGTAAGTCCTACAGTAAGGCTTCTAATTACTTTTAAATGACCTGCTCGTTGCCAAGGGTTTCACACTCTGGGTGTCATGCTCGTTGCCAGGGGTTTCACGCGCTGGATGTCATGCTCGTTGCCAGGGGTTTCATGCTCTAGGATCCATGCTGGTTGCCAGGGGTTTCATGCACTGGGTGTCATGTTCATTGCCAGGGTTTTCATGCACTGAGATCCATGCTCGTTGCCAGGGGTTTCATGTGCTGGGTGTCATGCTCGTTGCCAAGGATTTTATGCGCTGAGTGTCATGTTTGTTGCCAGGGATTTCAACTTCTGGGATCCATGCTCGTTGCCAAGGGGAATGCTCATTGCCTAGGGGTTGCATATAGAAAATCCACTGGCATAGCACTATATATATATATATATATATATATATATATATACACCTGCACTTGTGTATAATGCACACATGTACTGCTGTACCTGCGTATAATATAATGCCCACATGTATATACACCTGAATCTATGTATAATGCCTATATATATATATATATATATATATACCAGCACTTGTGTATAATGCCCACATGTATATACTGCTGCACCTGTGTATAATGCCCGCATGTATATACTGCTGCACTTGTGTATTATGCCCACAGGTATATACCGCTGCCCCTGTGTATAATGCCCACATGTATATACCGCTGCACCTGTGTGTAATGTCCACATGTCTATACCGCTGCACCTGTGTAAAATGCCCATGTATATACTGCTATCTTTTATTAAGAAAAAATTGCAACATACATTACATAAATATGGTAAAACTCATAAAAATAGGACATACAATATACATTGAATTGTTGCCCAATAATCCAAACCAAAAGGCAACAAAGCTTATATAACTATACGCAATATCAATATTGCTTAACATCTAAGCAAAAAACAACCTACTGTATTCGAACAACACATCTCATAACCATAAGCAATGAAATGATGAATAAAGTCTTTTAGTCACATGCAACCCGCTTTAATGAAAAAAACAGAAAAAAGAAAATCTACAGGAAGGTGAAGGATAGGAAGCCATAAGATGAACAAGAAAAGGACTTCTGCTACCCACTCAAAGGGGTTTCAGGTGGTGCCAGAGCCTGGACCACCCGACAGCATCCAACCTCTTCCTATCCATATCCATCATCCTCTTAACCTCGTGCAGAATATTTCCCACCACCTCCTCACAGGGGAGGACCTTTGCTCTGAGGAAAACCTGACACCGTGCACCCCATGTGTGAAACCTAACTTCTAAACTAACTATAAAAATTGTGGTTAAATCAAACCTTCTATACCCTTTGAACGCCCCATAAACCCACTCAGGGTAACTAAGCCCCGAAAGGCACGAGATGCGTAAGGCCCTTGATACTGCTCTGTAAACCTTTATATTGAAGGGACACTCAAGGAGGAAATGGTCCATTGTCTCCACTTCCCCTAGACATTCATCACTTGGGCAGCTACGATCATTGGCACTTCTACACTTGAGGTCACCCCGCACATAAAGCCTCCCTTGGAAAGAAAGCCAGGCAATATCTCTGAACTTCAGTGGGATTCTTTGAGAATTAATCAAAGAAAACCCATCTGAGCAGACACTGCCTGGGCAGTCCCTCAACGACAGCGGAGCATAAAAGTGAGTCCGCAAAATTCTTCTCTCCAACTCCCTTCTAGAGAAGTTTTTGACTTCACCCACCTCCAGCCCCCAAAGCATCGTCATCTTCAAGCACAGTATAATGTAGATTGGGAGGTAGCCATGCCAGACTCGAAAGGTTTTTACTTGGCCACCATCCATCCATAACCTGAGGAAGGGAAACACCCAGGCCCTAAAACTCTCTACCCATCAAGGGGGAGTTCTTAAAAACAAACTCCCTAGATTCAGTTTTAAAAACATTGTAGCAAAAAACACCACAGGGTTGACCATACTCAGTCCCCGCTGTTCCCTCAATCTGTAGGTGATCCCTCTCTTGACCAGATTCATTCTATTCCCCCATAACATCAGGAAGAATAAAGAATTAATCTTGGTCCACAAGGACTGTGGCAAGAAGCACACATAACTGACATACAGAAAAAGCGGAATAAGATTTTGCATAAGTCAACCCTCTCCCTGAGAGAAAGTTGCCACCTTCTCCAGGACTGCACCTTCCTGGTAGCATCTTCCAGCCTCTTCTCCCAATTCTGAGTGGCATAATCACCACAGCCAAGTTTGATACTTAGAACTTTAATCTCTGGACTGGCGCGGGGGAGGCTATCCGGAAGGGTAAATTCATCACCTTCCTCCCCCATCCAGAAAGCTTCACACTTATCCTGATTCATTCTGGAGCACAAAGCCTCAGAGTACTCACAGATAAGATGTTCCATGCCACGTGCCTCTGCCACAGATGACAGGACTACAGTAACATCGACTGCGTAGGCCACCACCCTCAGCGGCAACCCAGGGCCCAGTTGAACCCCTGCCACAGCACCGCTCTCAATCCTCCGCACAAAAGGATCAATTGCAAATACATATAGAAGGGGACTCAGGGGACACCCCTGACGGCTACCCGAGTTGACCGCAAAAGCAGGGCCTACCCAGCCATTGACAAGTGGGAAGCTCTCAGCCTGATTGTAAATGATACGAAGCCAATCTACCACCCTCGCTGGAAGACCATACATCTCCAGCACAGCCCACAGGTACTGATGATTAACTCAGTCAAAAGCCTTGGACTGATCCAATGCCAGCAAATACTTACCCCATTTTTCAGCACAACATTGCTCCACAGTTTTCCGGATGCCAAGGACAGCACTAAAAGGTGCTTCGGCCTTTTACAGTGCAATGCTGAGACGGAGAAAGTAACAGCCCGGAAACTTCCATCAGCCGATTAAAAAGTACCTTTGCCAGAATCTTTCTGTTCGTATTGAGAAGAGCGATGGGGCGCCAGTTCTCAACACGCACCTTGTCCCTACCTTTAGACAATAATATGAGAGCAGAGGATCTCATAGAGGGAGGGAGTGATCCCTTACCCAGGCTTTCATTAAATACCTCCATGAGATGAGGAGCCAAGATGTCTGAAAAAGCTTTAAAAAATTCAGATGTTAACCCATCTGGGCCTGGAGATTTTTTTATAGACAAACCGTCTATGGCTCTCTTGACCTCCTCCACTGTCACATCACTGCCCAAAGAGTCAAAAGAAGGATCAAGTTGCTCAAGCCCAGGTGTCTCCCTCAGAAACTGATCCATCCTCTCTCTGATGAGTGGCTGCTCAGACAAAAGGCTGGAGTAATAGGACCTGATGACTCCCAAAATACCCTCCCTGTCTTCACGAAGAGTACCCTGGTCATCAAACAGGCCCCGGACCTCCCTCAAATCAACTGATTTTCTGCAACTCTGGTAGGGATCAGGCGAGTGGTACTTTCCATAATCCCTCTCCAGAATCAAAGAAGCCAGGCGATCGTACTGATATTCCTTCATCTGAGCCTTCACCCAGGAGATTTCCCCACTATCTCCACGCTCAGAGATCAAGAAAACAAGTTTCTTTCTCAGGCTCTGGTAGATACATCTTTTTGTCAAGTTTTTCCTGGCTACCAGCCTTTGAAAAAGCCTTCGAGTCCTCTTTTTACACACCTCCCACCACTCAGACCTACTCCAACCAGCCTCCAGAAGTGTTTGCTGTAGTTGAAGAAAGTCTCTAAAGGACTGTAAAACTCCGTCCTCCTTTAGGAGCTCGGAATTCAAACGCCAAAGGCCCCGCCCTTTCTGAGGGGGTTCTGAGACGTTCAAAGCAACACACAGAAAAACGTGATCGGAGAACTCTACTGGCTTTGTCTCAGGAGGCAAAGTTTTCGAGGACTCCTTAACAAAAAACCTATCTATCCTAGACTTACGACTACCACAATGATAGGTGAAACCTGTGAGGTATGGGAAATGGCGAACGTGCACATCCACCAGACCAGCCTCTCTAACCATGCCAACTAGAAAATAGGAATCATAGCCCAGGGTCGCCTTTGTGTCCCCTTTTGGCCTAATGACGGTGTTAAAATCACCTCCAAAGACAATCTGCCAGACCGTAAAAAGAAACGGTTTTATCTACCTGAAAAGATATTTCCTGTCCCACTTTGAATGGGGCCCATAGATGTTTATTAGCCTCAGGTCATGTCCTCTCAGGCTGACATCTAAAACCATGCACCTACCTACCTGTAAATCTATAATCCTGTGCACGTTTATCATAGCAGTAAAAAGCACTGCCAACCTACTGGACTCCTTGGCCGCAAGAGACCAGAAGGAAGGCCCCTGCTTCCACTGACACTTGGCCCGATGGAGTGTGGCCAAGTCACCTACCCTGGTCTCCTGCAAAAATAAAAAGTCAACATAAACCGTGTTGAAAAAAATCAACGGCCAAGAAACTAGCACGTTTAGAAAACACAGAAGCCACATTAACGGTGGCACATCGTATAGGTTGGGGATCCATGTTTCTTGGATTATAGAGGTAGGACCCCATTCACTTTTTCTTTGCTTGGCTTTTAGAATCCTCGTCCGAGGATCCTACTCTTTTACACGTAACCCCTAAGGGAAGAACATCCTCATCGGACAAAGAGATTTCTTCCACCTCCCCCTCCTCCACCCCACCAACAACTGAGACCGCAGTCTCACAGAACAGACCCATAGATCCCTCTACAACAACACCCTCCCTAATATCACACCCCTCCCTATTTGCAACCCTGTCTGGGGGAGGATCCGGATCAGGGGCTCTTGGGGCAATAATACAAGAACCGCCCCCAGGATCATCCCCACCAGAGGACGCCAAAGGAGAATAGGTAAGGCTCCCCGCCTCAAGGCTAGGAGTCTCCTCCACCACCATCACCTCTCCCGGAGATTGAGGGGCACTTCCCCTCTAAACTCTGCACTACCTCAACCTTATTTAATAGCGGTCCTAAGGCCTGGCTTAACTCTGTCCCTGTAGGATCCCACTCTAGATCCCCCTGAGAACTATCTAAGTGCTTGGTTTTGCTCTGAACTTTACCACATCCCCCCTTTTCCTGTTTAGCTTTGACCGTAACTGCCACCCCATCAACAGACAGCTTAGAGGACTGTTTTGGCTTTTTACTTTTAGAAGTATTCTGAACAAACACTAGCTCTTTTCCCCCAACCATGACTACCTCCCCCTCATCCTCATCATCAGCGGAGGACAAAACGTCAAACCTATTAGAGCATACAACGTCCACCTCCCTCTTTTTCAGCTTCTTCCTCCTGCCTTTACTCACTGCTTGAAAAGATGCTTCCCCCCTTTCGATCTTGACTTTCCCTACCCCACCAGCTTCTAGTTTCCTCAACATATCCTGATGCTGTAAAGCAACCACCATGTTATTCTCCTGACTGGGCCTGATTTCTAGTGCCTCCTCAACCACCCCTGCATCATGATTATGCAATGCTTTAGGGCACCGACTATAGGGATGGCCATCCGCTCCGCAGAGATTGCACTTCACCTTATTACACTCACGAGACGCGTGCCCCATCTGGCCACACAAAGCACATTTAACAACTGTACAATCATTACTAAGGTGGCGAAAGTCACCACACTTGTGACAGGTTCTGGGATGCCCAGAATAGAAACATTGAAGCCGGTCACGACCAATATAAGCAGCAGATGGTATGTGCTTAGTCTCAGCCCCTACCTGGTGCAACCTCACAAAGGTCGAATAGGCACCACCCCAGACCCCCTTAGAGTAATCAAATTTCTCAAGTGGGGACAACACTGTGCAGGACCTGGACAACCAATATACGATATCCGCGGACGGTAGTGACTCATTGCGCACCAGAACAGTAATCTTTACCCTATCCTTCCTGGTGATGGTGTTGGTTTTAAAATGGCAGTACGGCTCCTTGGTCTTGTTCTTCTCCCATTGGGAGCCAAAAGCTTGCAAGCCATTCAGGGAGAGGAAGCTCAGATCTAAGTCGGGAGTTCTCACCGGATGGATGCACGCAAAAATGTCTGCGGCCCTAAAACCAAGCGAGAATACTATTTCCAAGAACTCCGACTTTGAAGGAGCCTCCCCCTCCCCTACCCATCTAAACATTACGCCTTTTTGTAGGCTGACCCCCACTTACCCCAAGCTGAGGATCAGTACTAGCCCAACCAGAACCCTCCAAAGTTTTGGCATATGAACCAGATCCTGGTCTAACCACAGGAGAGATTACAGGGAGACTCTTTGGTGCCTGAACATCTACCTTCTTACTGACCTCTATACCCGCACTACCAGCCCCACCAGCCATCCTAGTTTGGTTTGCCTGGATCAAGCTTACAGCCGCTAAAGCCCTCACAGGCATATCCATATCTCCGTAAACTGTTTCTACTAGTGTAGTCTCCTCAGGGGTTAAGCTGCTCTTATCAACTGCCGGCAGTCCTTGGGCCAATCTTTGCCCAGTTTTTAATATGGCTTCATACTCCGGAATTCCCATTGATGCAGTTAATGATGTCACTCGTGATGTCACACATGATGCATCTTTGGCCCCGCCCCCCCTCAGCCACCACAGCGACTAAGCCAGAGCCAGTCACTGCTGGCTTACAGGGAGAGCCAGCCTCAGCATCTACCACGGCCCGCGCCGTCCCCATATCCGCAGCTTCAGAGACAAGTGTATCAGGAGCAAGTCCACAGGAAGCAGTAGCAGCCACCAGAACTCCGGCACCCGCCGTCACCCCGGCAGCCACCATGCCCCCTGCACTGCCACCACCCAGCACTCTCTCTGGGAGAGACGCCTCCCCTTCATGGAAAGCACAGGATGACTTAATCGCAGGGTTCCCATCGGTATCCATGGCACCAGTCATCATGGCCCACGATATCCACCACTTCTTCTGCAGTCTGGCTACCCACCTCCATGTCTTCCACTGGAACTATGAGCCCAGATGCCGCCACAGAACCCGCCGTGACCGGGCCGCCATCACATCCGCCATCTTGTCCTGGTATGGACTCTAGCAGTGCTTTTTCCTTTTTCAATAGAGCCTGATCCTGCAACATTTTAAACCTCTTTTTAACTGCAGCCAAACTGTCATTCAGCTCCCAAAGTTCATCTTTCAGGGCAACTCTCTCCCATCTGCTGCTACAGTTACGCCTTTTTTTTTATAAGTAATACGGGAGTATATACGGTTCTGCTCCATTCTTAATTCCTCTAGACTCATATTCATGTATTTATCACTAGAGGATGTTGAATCCTCCAGGCTGCAATCAGAAACCTCAGCATCTCCACCTGCAGCACTAACCCCCGCCCCACCACAGGCAAGTTCATTCACCTTATCACCTCCCTGAGTTACCTCACCCAGAGAGCCGGCATCCTGTGGTTTGGGGGTCTCCAGTTGGGAATCCTGTTTCAACACCGGACCCACAATCACTGGAAACGCTGTACTGTCCAAATCCTCCAGCACTGAGGCTTCCACTGCAATTGGTAGGTCAGAATTCCCAGGGCCTTCCTCAGGCCTTGCAGCCCGGGACTCTCCGTCATCCTCCTCCCCAGGAGGATCCATTCTTCCCTGGGAAGCTCCCAGGGGAAACACTGCAGGCTTTTAAGAAGAACCAGGGCCTAGGAGCTATACACTGTGCACCTGTGTAGAATGCTCACATGTATATGTGATAGCCGGGGAGGGCCATGTCCATCAGTGATTTTAAAAAGCATTGCCACGCCAGGCCATCTCATCACATAAGCAAGCAGTTTATTCACAGTTCAGACAGGGTTATCACGTCAGTAACATTTAACTTCTTTTTCTTCTCTCCAGCATATTATTCATATGGGTTACATCACGTTACATTTCCTTTAATTTGCTTCACTGGCAATAACAGCATTAACAGTGATGTGACAGCATTACAGTACAGTACATACCAGCGCAGTCTCTGGGAATCAGTAGTGCGGCGTCCGCAAACTGAGATTCATTTCAGTGTGTTCTCCCCCATTCGCTAGGGGCTCTGTCTAAACGGGATCTCTCATGGACACATTACTGGGGACCTTCCGCCAAACGTGGTTTCCTACCACTCACCCAGGTCCTCTCCCGAAGACTCACACCTCCCATCCTGCTTCTTGGGTACCCCTGAAGGTCCTTTGTTCCTGGTTCCTTCCACTGTACTATGCATACTGTGGCTCTCACACTGCACTCTCCATCTCTCAATGAAGCTGCTGGCTCTCCTGTCACACTGCAGATATGGGCTCTCCCTCTCTTCATAGCAACACCCACACGCTGCTCTTCTCTCCCTCATGCCAGGAACTGTGGAGTACCATGTTTGTTCCACAGTCCCCAGACTGCGTTTCTCCTGGACACTAGCCTGTGCCCTCCATCCTCAGTCCTCAGCTCACACTGAAGTCTCTGCTTTGTTCATTCTACTAAAACCCCCAACACTTCCTGTCCTAACTCTTTACATGTCACAGGGTCTGCAAGTAACTGGTTTTGGGGCCATAAACTTCCCCACTCACTGATAAGAATCAAAAGGCTTTTGGAACTTTCTAAAATCTGTTGTCTCCTAACATTCCAGTATGCCACATACACCCCTGCTAAAATCTTGCGTGTCCCCACGCAATATACCTATGAGCTTGCAAAAAGTCTAGCAAGGAACAGTCTCTTATACTCTACACCAAGGTCAAAACATAACTCACAATAAACAAGTATATTTGCAGTATACATCACACACAGTATAACAATCACATGAGCCGAAAAACATGGCATGAAAACACACACTATAACAATCACATGAGCAGAAAAACATGGCATGCAAACACTCAATATAACAATTACTTGAGCAGAAAAACATGGCATTCAAAACATCACATGAAACACCAATCGCATATACTGCTGTCTTTTTCCTGTGAATTACAGTCCTGGGTCACAGATGATCATGAATGTTCCAACATCTTCTGGCAAGTGTGCCAAACACATAGAACCTGCCTGTGCCGACCCTTTTCTCCCCTAGTTCGCTGGGTCAAAAGAGATAGGTGGTTTTCATGGGCCCCTCCCAATAAAGGTTTCCCCAAATTGTGAAATAAATCTTCGGTACCGATTCTGTTCGTGACACCAAGTTGTGATAGCCAGGGAGGGCCATATCCATCAGTGATTTTGAAAAGCATTGCCACGCCAGGTCATCTCATCACATAAGCAAGCAGTTTATTCACAGTTCAGACAGGGTTATCACGTCAGTAACATTTAACTTCTTTTTCTTCTCTCCAGCACAATATTCATATGGGTTACATCAAATTACATTTCCTTTCATTTGCTTCACTGGCAATAACAGCATTAACAGTGATGTGACAGCATTACAGTACAGTACATACCAGTGCAGTCTCTGGGAATCAGTAGTGCGGCATCCGCAAACTGAGATTAATTTCAGTGTGCTCTCCCCCATTTGCTAGGGGCTCTGTCTAAACGGGATCTCTCATGGACACATTACTGGGGGCCTTCCGCCAAACGTGGTTTCCTACCACTCACCCAGGCCCTTTCCCGAAGACTCACACCTCCCGTCCTGCTTCTTGGTTACCCCTGAAGGTCCTTTGTTCCTGGTTCCTTCCACTGTACTCTGCATACTGTGGCTCTCACACTGCACTCTCCATCTCTCAATGAAGCTGCTGGCTCTCCTGTCACACTGCAGATATGGGCTCTCCTTCTCTTCATAGCAACACCCACACGCTGCTCTTCTCTCCATCATGCCAGGGACTGTGGAGTACCATGTTTGTTCCACAGTCCCCAGACTGCGTTTCTCCTGGACACTAGCCTGTGCCCTCCATCCTCAGTCCTCAGCTCACACTGAACTCTAGCCTCTGCTTTGTTCCTTCTACTAAAACCCCCTACACTTCCTATCCTAACTCTTTACATGTCACAGGGTCTGCAAGTAACTGGTTTTGGGGCCATACACTTCCCCACTCACTGATAAGAATCAAAAGGCTTTTGGAACTTTCTAAAATCTGTTGTCTCCTAACATTCTAGTATGCCACATATATACTGCTGCACCTGTGTATACTGCCCACATGTGTATATATCGCTGCTCCTGTGTATAATTATCACATGTATATACCGCTGCTCCTGTGTATAATGATCACATGTATGTACTGCTGCACCTGTGTATAATGATCACATGTATGTACTGCTGCACCTGTGTATAATGTCCACATGTATATACTGCTGCACCTGTGTATAATGCCCACATGTATATACTGCTGCACCTGTGTATAATGCCCACATGAACCGTTTGGCTCATATATTGTGTGAAAATTTGGCTCTGGTACTAGCCGGTGCCTCCTTATTCATTTACCTCATCGCACGTCCCTGGTGTACTGGGCCATAGGGAGGGGTGTGCAAATGGTGCCATCACCCAGGGAGCAGGAGTCTGGGGGCAGCATCTGTGATGATACAAATTCTCAGATTACTCAGGTAAACAGTTTAGTAAAGTGGTAATTGCCCTTTATTGTAAATAGACACACCCAGTACACTATAACATTAACAATTACAAGCCAGGATGGTATCTTACTTACTAAGTCCCCACAGTAGTATGTGATTACAGATGCATGCAATCTCCTGCTGTCACATGCCGGCAGTATTCCTGTGTCCCCTGATCTGGGATACCAGCTCACACAGCGTCCTGCGCCACGGATTCTCGCCACTGACGGCACTTCAATGCCTAGTCAGTGTCTGCACTCCAGAGGTACATCCACTCTATGACCTTCTGTGCAGATCTCTCCCTCATCAGTAGAGGTCACTGCTCTTGTTATACTCTCCCCTGTCTATTCCTCACACAAGCTGGTCAGTGAGGAGGTCACAGAGGAGTTGAGATGAGGTGTCTGGGCTCCTGTACACAATGGGGTGTATAGGATCAGATTACCTGCAGCTCCATACATAACCTGGTAACTACTAAACCTACTCATCCTAATCACATCTGATTGTACAGCTAGGGGACTTACATTACAATGAACTGATGCAAAGGCGGATCCAGGAGGGGGCACTCGGGCCCGTTCCCCACTGTCATTTCTGATTACTGCTATTTCCATCAGTTAGATTTGATAAAAGAGCCAGCAGGGACTAGGACCCGCCGCGGCTCTAACAACAAGCCCATGTGGTAACCATTGGGGAGGCCCCCTGCTCACAACGCAACCTACCTCCCCCACTGCCAGCCAACCAGCCAGAGTCCAGCCCAGGCGCGGAGTTCAAATGCCAGCATCGAGTTAGACTGTTACTTATGACAGCGCAGAAGGCTTCATTAGCTCTCACTGCACCGCACAGTATCCCAGCGCTTCCTCCTCCACTTCCTTTACCACCATGCTAGGTGCAGTCAATCTCGGCCTCGGCTTTGAGAAGGCGGCCCGTGTGATTGTGACAGGGCTGTCCTGCAGATGTCTTATGCTAGAAACATAGAAACATAGAATTTGTCGACAGATAAGAACCACTTGGCCCATCTAGTCTGCCCCTTATTTTTTTTATTTTTTTTTATATTATTTTTTATCACTAACCTTATTTGATCCTTATTTCTTTGTAAGGATATCCTTATGTCTATCCCATGCATGTTTAAATTGCTCTACTGTCTTAGCCTCTACCACCTCTGATGGGAGGCTATTCCACTTGTCCACTACCCTTTCTGTGAAATAATTTTTCTGCAAATTTCCCCTGAACCTCCTGTTAGGGTCTCCTGCCCTGTGCTGCCACGTCGTCATGGCAACCGGGAGACAAGTGCTAGTGGAGTAACCTGAGCGCAGCTGATACTCCGGTTCGGGTCTTTTGCTGTGCAGTGGTTATAGGCTCTGTGCACGGCAGGGGATCCGGTGCTGGTTTTTGTGCTCACAGTCTGTGAGGTCTGAGTGGGGCGTGGACAGCACCTGCTTTATAAGGCCTCTTTTCAGGGTAAGCAGATGCTGCTGAATCTTTGTTGGTTAGTCAGTTCATAAAAGTTAGCCAGTACTGTGTAGCTTTGTATTTGTTTGTTGCTTACTGCAAATAGGCCTGGGGATTTGGTATTACACTCTGCCAATCCAGACCTAGCAGTAAGACTGGAGTCAGTCGTTTAGCTTGCTGGGGTTCTGTTACTACTCTGTGAACTTAGCAAGTTTGCGGCTGTATTCTAAGACTTGCCTGTCTAATCCTGTCTCACTGTGCTAGGTGTCAGGGGTCAGTTTAGTGGCAGTAAGCTAAAACCTGTGCACTGCAAGTGAGAATTAGGATTGTGGGGACTCTCCTTGTGTCTATCATTCCATCTCTGACCAAGGAGTTTACTGCCACACCCGTTGGTAACCCTTTAGGGTTTTGCTGTTGCCCTTAGCAACAGCATTTCGGGTTCTCTACGTATTAAAACACAACATCTTGCTTTTTCCATCTTAGCAGTTCTAATACAAGGGAGATACCCAGTTCCTTAGCCTCTGGGCTTCTCTGTTCACTTTGTGTGTATTTTGTTACCCTATCACCTTCTGTGTACGTTATGTCATATTCCCCAGTTTGTCTGTGAGTCCATTTGTTTTGCATAACAGTTCAAACACCAGTACATTCCTGCAGACACTGGAGTGCATAACAGTTCTGACACCAGTACTTTCCTGCAGGCACTGGTGTGCATAACATATTCAGCAGCCTAATACTCCTGTTGAAATTTTGTGGGAATATGGAGCATACCCCTCAAAATACGTTGCAACAGGTGGTCGATCAGGTGCAGGTCCTGACTCGACAATTTAATGATTTGTCCATTAAAATGCACACCTCCCAGGCTGCTGGCAGAGCTCCCGCAGCAGCAGCACCTGCAGGGGTTAAGGAGCCGAAAGTAAATCTCCCGGATCGTTTTTCTGGAGATCGCTCGCAGTTCTTTTGTTTCAAGGAGAGCTGCAAGCTATACTTCCGGCTTAGGCCTCAGTCTTCTGGGTCGGAGATTCAGCGGGTGGGCATAGTGATTTCCTTGCTACAAGGAGACCCACAGGTTTGGGCATATGGGTTGCAGCCTGACTGTCCGTCGCTTAAAAGTGTTGATGCTTTTTTTACGGCACTGGGCATGTTGTATGATGACCCTGACAAGACGGCCTCAGCCGAGGCTCAGATTTCGATCCTTAAGCAAGGGCGAAGGCCAGTTGAGGTTTACTGTACGGAGTTTCGGAGGTTGGCCCATGATACCCAGTGGAATGACCCAGCCCTGAGACACCAGTACCGAAGAGGTCTTTCTAACCAGATAAAGGACCAACTGGTACAATATCCCTTGCCTGATAGCTTGGATCAGCTCATGCAGTTATCCATCCGGGTGGATAGACGGCTGAGAGAGCGTAGGCTTGAAAGGGAGACTGAGATTTCCTTCCTTCCCAAGGGAACCTCAGACTCTGAGGAATTTTCTGAGGAGCCTATGCAGATTGGGGCTACCCGCCTCTCCTCGCGCGAGAAGACGCGGAGGAGACAGCAGGGGTTGTGTTTGTACTGTGGGAATAAAGGTCATGTGGTAGTATCATGCCCAGAAAAGCCGGAAAACTTCAGGGCCTGAGGGTGATGGGAAATATCCTGTCAGGCCAGAAGTCAGAATTTCCCAAGAAGACTTTTATCATTCCGGTGACCTTGAAGATCCTCGGTCAAACTGTCAAGACTGAGGCCTTTGTGGACAGTGGGGCCGACGGGGTTTTTATGGACCACCAATTCGCCCTGAAACACTCTGTTCCCTTAGTACCCTTGGCATCGGAAATTGAGATTTGTGGGTTAAACGGGGAACCATTATCCCAAGGTAAAATTACCTCTTGCACTAGCCAGATTTCTTTGTTTATTGGAGCCACACACTCTGAAAAATTGTCCTTTTATGTGACTGTCTGTACTTTTGCCCCATTGGTGTTGGGGTTACCCTGGTTAAGGGCCCACAATCCTCAATTTGACTGGGTCTCTGGGGAGATTCTTAGTTGGGGTACTGATTGTTTCAGGAGTTGCTTGAGCCTTCCAGTCAGGCTCTCGCAGCTAAGTTTGCCAGGATTGCCAGGGTGTTATGCAGATTTTGTGGACGTGTTCTCCAAAAAAGTTGCAGAGGTACTACCTCCCCATCGCCCCTATGACTGTGCCATTGATTTGTTGCCAAATGCTAAGCTTCCCAAGAGCAGGTTGTACTCCCTGTCACGTCCTGAGACTCAGGCTATGGCAGAGTACATTCAGGAGAACTTGGCTAAGGGATTTATCAGACCTTCACAGTCTCCAGTTGGGTCGGGGTTCTTCTTCATGGGTAAAAAGGACGGTTCGTTGCGACCCTGCATCGACTTCAGGGAATTGAACCGTATCACGATTAAAAACTCATACCCACTGCCTCTCATTTCGGTCTTGTTTGACCAGCTTCGTACTGCCACCATTTTTTCTAAGATTGACCTACGCGGTGCGTACAATCTAATCCGAATAAGAGAGGGGGATGAATGGAAGACTGCCTTTAATACCCACTCAGGGCATTATGAATATTTGGTGATGCCTTTTGGGCTCTGTAATGCCCCGGCAGTCTTCCAGGATTTCATGAATGATGTGCTCAGGGAATATTTGGATAGATTCTTAGTTGTATACTTAGATGACATCCTAATCTTCTCCCATTCCCTGGAGGAACATCGGAAGCATGTACGCTTAGTCCTCCAGAAACTCAGAGACCACCGGCTTGGGGCGAAGCTGGAGAAGTGCGAATTTGAAGTTCAGCAAATCGCATTTCTAGGATATATTATCTCCCCAGAAGGTTTCCAAATGGAGGGTTCCAAGGTACAGGCAGTCCTGGATTGGGTGCAGCCCACTAGTTTGAAGGCGCTTCAGCGTTTCCTGGGCTTTGCGAATTTTTATAGACGATTTATCGCTGGATTTTCGTCTATAGTGGCGCCCTTGGTGGCACTCACTAAGAAAGGGGCGGATGTTGCTCACTGGTCTTGTGAGGCTAAAGCGGCTTTTGCCCGTCTCAAAAGGGCATTTGTTTCGGCCAAGGTGCTGCGACACCCAGATCCAGAGCGTCCTTTTGTGGTGGAGGTGGATGCCTCTGAGATGGGTATTGGGGCAGTGCTTTCTCAGATGGGAGTGTCTGATAATCGCCTTCATCCCTGTGCTTACTTTTCCCGTAAATTTTCGCCTGCCGAGATGAATTATGACGTGGGTAACCGGGAATTGTTGGCTATTAAGGATGCACTCGAGGAGTGGAGACACTGGCTTGAGGGGGCTAAGTTTGTGGTCTCAATTCTCACTGACCATAAGAATCTGGCATATTTAGAGTCAGCGAAGCGTCTCAATGCCAGGCAGGCACGATGGGCTTTGTTTTTTGCTCGCTTTAATTTTTTGATAACATATCGCCCTGGGTCAAAAAACATCAAGGCTGATGCGCTCTCGCTGAGTTTTGCTCCAATCCAGGAGACCACCGAGGAGCCGTTGCCCATTGTTTCCCCATCATGTATTAAAGTGGGCATTACCCAGGACCTCTTATCATTAGTCCTTAGAGCACAGGAGCAGGCTCCTCCAGACCTTCCGGTAGGTCTTTTGTTTGTGCCTCCTAGGTTAAGACAGCGAGTGTTCCTGGAATTCCATGCCAAGAAGTCGGCAGGTCACCCGGGTATTGCCAGAACTCGGGAGTTGCTATCTAGGGCGGTGTGGTGGCCCTCGGTGGCTAAGGATGTGGATCAGTGGGTTCGGGCATGTGACATTTGTGCCCGAAATAAGACTCCTAGAGGGGTTCCTGTTGGCCCATTACATCCACTCTCTATCCCATCTAAGCCATGGACCCACATTTCAATGGATTTTGTGGTGGACTTGCCCAAATCCTCGGGGATGACAGCCATCTGGGTTGTCGTTGACAGGTTTTCGAAGATGGCGCACTTCGTTCCACTGGTTGGGCTGCCATCAGCCAGACGCCTGTCTGAATTATTTATGCTGCATGTTGTGCGTCTCCACGGGTTGCCACTTGATGTGGTCTCTGACCGCGGATCCCAGTTTGTGGCCAAATTCTGGAGGGCATTTTGTTCCGATCTCCAGATTTCTGTCAGCTTGTCGTCAGGCTACCATCCGCAGTCTAATGGGCAGACTGAAAGGGTGAACCAGTCCTTGGAGCAGTTCCTCAGGTGTTATGTCTCCAAGTGTCAGACTGACTGGGTTGCTCATCTGTCCATGGCGGAGTTTGCCTATAACAACGCGGCTCACTCTGCTACAGGGATCTCTCCCTTCCTTTGTGTGTATGGGCATCATCCTAAGGCCAATTCTTTTGACCCCCTGGACTCCACGCCTGGTGGTTCCTCTGTGGTTTCGGTCCTTAGAGGTATTTGGCGGAAAGTGAAGAAAGCCCTTGTGTCTGTGTCATTAGTGACCAAAAGGGTTTTTGATAAGCGGAAAAGACCCTGCAGCTTCAACTTAGGAGACTTCGTCTGGTTGTCTACCAAGAATTTGAAGTTGAGACAGCCATCTCATAAGTTAGGGCCCCGGTTCATCGGCCCTTATAAGATCACCAGGGTTATCAATCCGGTGGCATTTCAGTTAGATCTGCCCCGTTCTTTGGGTATCAATAAAACATTTCATTGTTCCCTTTTAAAACGGGCGATTAGTAATCCTTCTTCCAGTGGAAGACCTTCCCCTCTTCTGATACGTGGCCAGAGGGAGTTTGTTGTTGAAAGGATTCTTGACTCCAAGGTGGTTCGGGGTCGGCTGTCATTTTTGGTGCACTGGAAGGGGTATGGCCCGGAGGAGCGGTCGTGGGTGCGCAGTTGTGATCTTCATGCCCCCAGACTGATACGCTCTTTCTTCTCGCAGTTCCCCGATAAACCCGGTGGTAGGGGTTCTTTGACCCCTCGTCAGAGGGGGGTACTGTTAGGGTCTCCTGCCCTGTGCTGCCACGTCGTCATGGCAACCGGGAGACAAGTGCTAGTGGAGTAACCTGAGTGCAGCTGATACTCCGGTTCGGGTCTTTTGCTGTGCAGTGGTTATAGGCTCTGTGCACGGCAGGGGATCCGGTGCTGGTTTTTGTGCTCACAGTGTGTGAGGTCTAGATGGGGCGTGGACAGCACCTGCTTTATAAGGCCTCTTTTCAGGGTAAGCAGATGCTGCTGAATCTTTGTTGGTTAGTCAGTTCATGAAAGTTAGCCAGTACTGTGTAGCTTTGTATTTGTTTGTTGCTTACTGCAAATAGGCCTGGGGATTTGGTATTACACTCTGCCAATCCAGACCTAGCAGTAAGACTGGAGTCAGTCGTTTAGCTTGCTGTGGTTCTGTTACTACTCTGTGAATTTAGCAAGTTTGCGGCTGTATTCTAAGACTTGCCTGTCTAATCCTGTCTCACTGTGCTAGGTGTCAGGGGTCAGTTTAGTGGCAGTAAGCTAAAACCTGTGCACTGCAAGTGAGAATTAGGATTGTGGGGACTCTCCTTGTGTCTATCATTCCATCTCTGACCAAGGAGTTTACTGCCACACCCGTTGGTAACCCTTTAGGGTTTTGCTGTTGCCCTTAGCAACAGCATTTCGGGTTCTCTACGTATTAAAACACAACATCTTGCTTTTTCCATCTGTGCAGTTCTAATACAAGGGAGATACCCAGTTCCTTAGCCTCTGGGCTTCTCTGTTCACTTTGTGTGTATTTTGTTACCCTATCACCTTCTGTGTACGTTATGTCATATTCCCCAGTTTGTCTGTGAGTCCATTTGTTTTGCATAACAGTTCAAACACCAGTACATTCCTGCAGACACTGGAGTGCATAACAGTTCTGACACCAGTACTTTCCTGCAGGCACTGGTGTGCATAACACCTCCCCCCCTCCAGTCTCAGTGCATGTCCTCGTGTCCTATTGCTTCTCTTCATTTGGAGAATGTTTCTCTCCTAGACTTTGTTAAAACCCTTCATATATTTGAAAGTTTCTATCATGTCCCCCCTTTCCCTTCTCTGCTCCAAACTATACATATTGAGATTTCTTAGTCTTTCTGGGTATGTTTTGTGATGTAGGCCATGCACCATTTTAGTTGTCCTCCTTTGTACAGTTTCTAATGTATTAATATCCTTTTGAAGATATGGCCTCCAGAACTGAATACAGTATTCTAGATGAGGCCGTACCAATGACCTATACAGTGGCATTATTACTTCTTTCTTTCTGCTGCTGATTCCTCTCCCAATGCAGCCAAGCATCTGACTAGCCTACCTCATTGCCTTGTTACATTGCTTACCTGCTTTTAAGTCATCTGAAATAGTGACTCCTAGATCCCTTTCCTCCTCAGTAGTTTCCAGTATAGTGCAATTAATACTGTATTTAGCTTTAGGATTTTTGAGACCCAAGTGCATGATTTTGCATTTTTTGGCATTAAACTGTAATTGCCAGACTCTTGGCCATTCCTCTAGTCTACCTAGATCCTCAATCATTTGTTTTACCCCACCTGGTGTGTCTACCCTGTTGCATACCTTTGTGTCATCTGCAAAAAGGCATACTTTCCCTTTAATGCCATTTGCAATGTCACCAATAAGATATTAAAAAGCACTGGTCCAAGTACAGATCCCTGGGGTACTCCACTGGTAACATTTCCCTCCTGTGAATGCACTCCATTTACCACAACTCTATGTTTTCTATCCTTCAACCAAGATCTTATCCATTCAATAATCCTAATATCCAATCCCAAACTTTCAAGTTTATTTAGCAGTCTGCGATGTGAAACTGTGTCAAAAGCCTTACTAAAGTCTAGATAAGCTATATCCATGGCTCCACCTTTATCCATCACTTTAGTCACACAATCAAAAAAGTCAATAAGATTTGTTTGACATGATCTCCCCCCAGTGAATCCATGATGTTTGGGATCCAGTAAATTGCTGGATTTGAGATAATCTACAACTCTTTCTTTTAAGAGTGTTTCCATCAATTTCCCTACTACCGATGTAAGACTCACTGGTCTGTAGTTGTTTGCCTCTTCCTTGCTTCCACTTTTGTGCAGTGGGACTACGTTTGCTCTTTTCCAGTCCCCTGGAATTTCTCCTGTAGCTAATGACTGGTTGAATAATTCTGTCAATGGTGCTACCAGCACCTCTTTAAGTTCTTTTAGTATCCTTGGATGTATCCCATCTGGTCCCATAGATTTGTCCACTTTCAGCTTTGAGAGTTCTGTTAGGACCTTCTCCTCTGTAAATGTACTTGTTTAATTTTCCTGAATATCCCTGAAACTTAACTGTGGCCCCTTCCCCTCTCTTTCAGTAGTAAATACAGAGCAAAAATAATCATTAAGATGATCTGCTATTAAATTGTCTCCTTCAACAAGACTCCCAGTGTCCGTCTTTAGTTTTATAATTCCGCCTTTTGTTTTTCTCTTTTCGCTTATATACCTAAAAAAAGTTTTGCCTCCTTTACCCACTGACTGGGCCATTTTCTCCTCAGCTTGTGCCTTTGCACATCTGATTACCTTCTTTGTCTCCTTCTGTCTAACAAGATATATCTTTTTGTCTTCATTATTTTGTGTCTGCTTATATTTCCTAAAAGCCATCTTTTTTGCTCTCACAATATTTGCTACTTCTTTTGCAAACCACACTGGCTTCCTTTTCCTTGTGTTTTTCCTAACAGTTTTGATACAAAGGTCTGTTGCCTTCAATATTGCACATTTGAATGTTTCCCACCTCTCCTGCACTGTTTCCAAGTTCCTCCACTCTGCCAAAGAATCGCTTACACATTTTCCCATCCCTACAAAATCAGCCTACCTAAAATCCAACACCTTTGTTTTTGTATGGGACGAGCCAGTGTCTGTCTTAATGCTGAACCATACTGCTTGATGATCACTGGATCCCAGGTTTTCACCCACTTTTACGTCCGATAATCTGTCTCCATTTGTAAGTATTAAGTCTAATATTGCGTCTTTAAGAGTGGGCTCCCTCACCAATTGGTGGAGGGATGCTCCCTGAAGGGAATTTAAAATGTTCCTACTTCTAGTGGAACTAGCAGCAGACACCTCCCAGTTTACATAAGGAAGATTAAAGTCTCCCATGATTATTACCTCTCCTTTTAATGTCATTTTAGTTATGTCCTGCAATAGGTTCTTGTCAAGTTCCTCTTCCTGACCTGGTGACCTGTATATCACGCCAATACGAATAATCAACTTTTCCCCTGTTTCTATGGTCACCCAAAGGGCCTAAGTTTTTTTCTTCAATACTTTGTATTAATGTAGTATTTATGTCATTTTTTACATACATTGCTACCCCTCCTCCGATTTTCCAATTCTGTCCTTCCTAAATAAAGTATATCCCGGTATAGCTATGTCCCAGTCATGATTTTCATTGTACCATTACTCTGTAATTGCCACAATGTCTAGATCATCCCTTGTTATTATTACAGTTAGTTCTGGGATTTTATTTCCTAAGCTCCTAGCATTTGCACACATAGCTTTTAGAGTTTTGTTTGTGCTTTTTCTGTTCCTAGCTATGTTCTTCTCTCTGCCTATTTTTATTTGGTTTTGATCTGAATTATCTTCTGTTGCTGTGGATATGCTTCCTATTCCCTTTGCCTGCAGAAACAATACCTCTGTGTTGGGTGAGCAGATTTCTTTATTCCTATTTGGTTCACTGCCCCCCTTTTTTAGTTTAAATAGTTCTTGATGAAGCATCCAAACTGTTCAGTTAGTATTCTCGTTCCCCTTGAAGATGGGTGCAGGCCGTCACTTTTGTATAAGCTCCTATCTTGCCAGATGGTGTGACTATGGCCTATAAATCCAAATCTCTCCTCATTGCACCATGTCCTTAGCCAAACATTGAAGTTTCTGATGCAATGAGTTCTGTCTTCCCCTCTGTGTACTGGCAATACTTCTGAAAAAGATACAGTGGTTGCCACCTGCTTCAGAGCAGTCCCTAACTTCCTAAATTCATCTTTTACAGCCATGAGTTCATCAATTGCCAGGTCATTTGTCCCTAGGTGGACAATGACATCCACCTCCCCATCTTTTCTTGCTGCCTTCACAAGTCTTAGCATGCGCTCTTTATCCCTTGGAGCTGTGGCTCCAGGTAAGCACCTTACTTGTTTCTCTACTTCATTTGCATTTCCCAGATGTATTCCTCTAATAATGGAATCTCCCAAGAGAAGTGCAGTCCTTTTTGGAGATGCAATTTTCCTGTTCCATTTCCTGTTCCTATAGTTGGTAGAAGTCCCCATATCCTCCTGTTCTGTACTGCCTCTATTAGTTGTATCTTCCAGCCCTGCAAGAGTAGCATACGAGTTTTGCAGTGTCACCACTTGCGGGAGGTGTCTGTGTCCCTCTGGAAATCTCTGCCCTTGAGAGCGCACATTAGTCCATGCAGAATGTCTTCTGGTGGCTCTCTGAGGCAGTGGAGGCTTCAAAGACACAGACATCCTACAAATCTCAGCATGCAGTTTTGCTATCTCCTCCTTCAGCAGAGAAAATTGCTCACAGATTGGACAGCAGCTGAGTCTCCACGCTGCCTCTTTCCAAACAAATGCTTTACATCCATTGCACTGCACAAGGCCAAACATTGTATCAGATGTTAATGGTATTGCAAATTTGTGTGTTACTTGGTGTATTTTAAAACTCACCTGTTGCTGCTTGTTGGAGATCCAGCTGGCTGCTTCTGCTAATTAAAAATGGGCAGTTCGTGTCCTGCAGTCTGAGTCTCAGTGCAGTGCTCATAACAAGGTATGCTGCACCTGCCACCACCAACTAAACACTATAATAATTATATTGTGCTGGGGTTCCTTCCAGGCTCCATAACTAATGGAACAGGTGACCAACATTTCAAGGCCCAATCAGCCTTTTCATCAGGGTGAAACATTGGCAGTAAACCAGGATGCGCTCCTACAGCGAATCATTACCTGATGGTGTATTCTGTGATACCACACCCCTTATCTGGGAGCACGCGTTCCTTAGGTGCATGTAAATATAACTATTAATGTTCCCCTATCATGGTCCCCACTTTCATTTTCTTCCGGATCCGCCCCTGAACTGATGTAACTATGTTACTAACACTCTGGCATACAATCACACACATTTGATTTCACACAGTATAACCAAATATATTTGTCTAAATCTGTGACTCTGTGCCCGTAACGCTGGGTGGAGTCACAGCGGTGGGCGGAGTCAGCAAGTCTCTGCTCCTGCTGCCTGTCCATCTCTCTCTCTCCCCTCCCCCCACCCATCAGCAGCTCTGATTCCCCAGCCGCGGCGCCGGCCCAACAACAACGGCTGATGCCGCCCCCGGCATACACATTAGGAGGGACGGGAGGCGCAGGAGAAGGCTCTCATAGCCCTCCCTGCCCCGCGTGCACACACCCGCCGCCTCCTCCACGCACATCCCGCTGTCCGCTCTCCTGCTGTGACAGGAGGTGAGTGCTGCAGTGACGTCATCTCCTGCTGCACTCTCCTCCTGTCACACAGCCGGCACACACTCTCCAGTCTCCGGGGGCTGCCAGCATCTACAGGCAAGCTGGAAACACCCCCGGAGCGAGGGAGAACAGACCGCCCCTTTCGCAGCAGGCCACGCCCCCTTTTCGGCCGCGGGGGGGGGAGATGTGTGTAACAGTAATGCTGAAATGCTGACCCAGTGACGCCTCTGGACACTGTACTGTTTACCAGCCTGCAGCAGCCGCCCACAGCCCCAACGGTGAGTCCCTCCGGCCATCCTACCCACTGTTTCTATGTCTGCTCGCCACTTTACACAAGTCTCCTCTTCTGGTGCCCTCCCCCTCCACTACTTTCCCCCTCTCTTCATCAGCTTCCTCACAGGGGACCCTCCCCGCCGACCCGCGTCTCTATATCCTCTCCCTACCACCCCGCGTCTCCCTATCCCCTCCCTACTGCCCCGCGTCTCTCTATCCCCTCCATACCGCCCCGCGTCTCTCTATCCCCTCCCTACCACCTCGCGTCTCTCTATCCTTTCCCTACCCCCCGCGTCTCTATATCCCCTCCCAGCCGCCCCGCGTCTCTCAATCCCCTCCCTACCGCCCCGCGTCTCTCTATCCCCTCCTTACCGCCCCGCGTCTCTATATCCCCTCCCAGCTGCCCCGCGTCTCTCTATCCCCTCCCTACTGCCCCGCGTCTCTATATCCCCTCCCTACCGCCCCGCATCTCTCTATCCCCTCCTCCTTATGCCTCTGTATCCTCTCCCTACCGCCCACGTCTCAGTATCCCCTCCCTACCGCTCTGCGTCTCTGTATCACCTCCCTACCGCCCGTGTCTCTGTATCCCCTCCTACCGCCCTGCGATTCTCTGTATCCCCTCCCAGCCGCCCCGCCTCTCTGTATCCCCTCCCTATCGCCCCGGGTCTCTCTATCCCCTCCCTACCGACCCGCGTCTCTCTATCCACTTCCTGCCGACCCGCGTCTCTCTATCCCCTCCATACCGCCCCGCGTCTTTCTATCCCCTACTACCGCCCCGCATCTCTCTATCCCCTCCCAGCCGCCCGCGTCTCTCTATCCCCTCCCAGCCGCCCCGCCTCTCTGCATCCCCTCCCTAACACCCTGCATCTCTGTATCCCCTCCCTACCGCCCCAAGTCTCTCTATCCCCTCCCTACCGCCCCGCGTCTCTGTATCTCCTCCCTACCGCCCGCGTCTGTCTATCCCCTCCCTACCGCCCGCGTCTCTCTATCTCCTCCCTGCCACCCTGCGTCTCTCTATCCCCTCCCTACCGCCCCGCGTCTCTCTATCCCCTCCATACCGCCCGCATTTCTCTATCCCCTCCAAACTGCCCCGCGTCTTTCTATCCCCTCCCTACAGCCCCGCGTCTCTCTATCCCCTCCCTACCGCCCCGCGTCTCTCTATCCCCTCCCTACCGCCCTGCGTCTCTCTATCCCCTCCCTACCGCCCTGCATCTCTCTATCCCCTCCCTACCGCCCCGCGTCTCTCTATCCCCTCCCTACCGCCCTGCATCTCTCTATCCCCTCCCTACCGCCCTGCATCTCTCTATCCCCTCCCTGCCGCCCTGCGTCTCTCTATCCCCTCCCTGCCGCCCTGCATCTCTCTATCCCCTCCCTACCGCCCCCCTTCTATCTATCCCCTCCCTACCGGCCCGCGTCTCTCTATCCCCTCTATCCACTCATACAAATATTGAACCGCAGCAAGGCGTGCAGGGGTTAAGGGGGCGTAGCCCCTTTCGACAGTGTGAAGAGCGCCCGTAGGGCGCGATGAAGCACCTAGTAACCAAATAAACTGCATATTCCTAATATAACAGATAAAACATAACTGTACAATATAAAAACAACACAATACAATACAATATTGCCTAGCATATAACTAATAACTTATTGGAAATTAGTGGAGTCCATGTGTAGCACCAGGGCTTGGAAAGTAACCGTGTGTCTTTTACCACTGTGCGACATGACGCGCCGCCTGTGTCATCACGTGCATCTGGCTAGCAGGGTGCCTGGTATGGCATCCTGTGGCTAGTGGTCCAGCTTCATTGCTGCTTAGAGTATCTAATGAATGATCCGGGCATACACCCTGCAGTGTGTAGAGCAGCCCAGAGCATCTACTGTTGCTGGCCCCACCCCCTTGTGTGACATTATGGGTTGGGGTTGCGGGGAGGGTGTGCGACGTACGGCAACGACGGGGATCATGACCCTGCGTTCGGATTCTGCGTGGAATCCGATCGCACGGGCGTTCGCAAGGAGATTGACAGGAAGAAGGCGTTCGTGGGTGTTAACTGACCATTTTCAGGGAGTGGTTGGATTAACGCAGGTGTGTCCATGCGTTTTCAGGGAGGGTGATGTAGGGGACTTACGGCTGAGTAAGTCCTGGGCTAATCAGAGACAGCACAAAATCTGTTTGTACAGCTCTGCTACACATGCGAACGCACACTTGCACAGCAAAAATACACTCCCCTGTGAGCGGCGACTATGTGAACGCAGGACTGCAAAAAAAACCTAGCAAACAAACAGGTCTGAATTAGGCCCCATGTGCACTGCAGGGGGGGCAGATATAACATGTGCTGAGAGAGTTATATTTGGGTGGGTTATATTGTTTCTGTGCAGAGTTAATACTGGCTGCTTTATTTTTACACTGCTATTTAGATTTCAGTTTGAACACACCCCACCCAAATCTACTCTCTCTGCACATGTTACATCTGCCCCCCCTGCAGTGCACATGGTTTAGAACATCTGCTAACAAATTTGCTGCTACGATCAGGTCTGAATTATGCCCCTTTTCCGACTGTACTCTAGGTATTCCTGCAAGGACATGTATGGAAATGTTTTGCACTCTATTTCATAAAGCTCACCTGTTTCCAAGGAGGTGCTACCACATAGGGTTAGCTACTGATTATAGATGTTCTACTGTAAATGTGCAGCTACATATGTGACCTCATACACCAAGCCTCAATAACCATACAGCGCGATATGCTGGGTGCAAGGTGACTGAGCTGCTTAGAGAGGTGTACTATAGTGTACCACGTTCTTCTTTACATTTGTATATTATGTGCTAGGAGGCCTAATAGGCATGTAGGGGACGTCTGATAGATATGCATGGCAGAACTGCTGGAAAGGTAGGGGAAATGTGAGGTCCATGTAGGGGGCATCTGATGGATATACATGGAAGAACTGTTAGACATGTAGGGGAGCTGTGAGGGACATGTAGGGGATGTCTGGTGGATATGCATGGAAGAACTGTTGGGCATGTAGGGAAGGTGCGAGGGACATGTAGGGGACATCTTATGGATATGCATGGAAGAACTGTTGGACATATAGGGGACGTTTGATGGATATGCATGGATGAACTGTTGGACATGTAGGGGAGGTGTAAGGGGCATGTAGGGGACGTCTGATGGATATGCATGGATGAACTGTTGGACATGTAGGGGAGGTGCGAGGGACATGTAGGGGACATCTTATGGATATGCATGGAAGAACTGATGGATATGTAAGGGAGGTGTGAGGGACATGTAGAGGACATCTAATGGGTATGCATGGAAGTGTTGGACATGTAGGGGAAGTGTGAGGGAAATAAAGGGGCATCTGATGGATATGCATGGACTGTTGTACAGGTAGGGGAGGTGTGATGGACATGTGATGTGAAGGTGGCTGATGGATATGCATGGAAGAACATTTTGACAGGTAGGGGACGTGTGAGGGACATGTAGGGAATGTCTGATGGATATGCATGGATGAACTGTTGGACATTTAGGGGAGGTGTAGGGGATGTAGGAGACATGTGGGAGACATCTGATAGATATGCATGGAAGAACATTTGGACAGGTAGAGGAGGTGTGAAGGACATGAAGGGAACATCTGATGGATATGCATGGAAGAACTGTTGGACATGTAAGGGACATGTAGGAAATGTCTGATGGATATGCATGGAAGAACTGATGGATATGAAGGAGAGGTGTGAGGGACATATAGGGGATGTCTGATGGATATGCATGGAGTGTTGGATATGTAGGGGAGGTGTGAGGGACATGTAGGGAACGTCTGATGGATATGCATGGAAGAACATTTGGACAGGTAGGGGAGGTGTGAGGGACATGTAGGAGACGTCTGATGGATATGAATAGAAGAACATTTGGACAGGTAGGGGAGGTGTGAAGGACATGAAGTGGACGTCTGATGGATGTGTATGGATAAACATTTGGACAGGTAGGGGAGGTGTGATGGACATGTAGTGGATGTCTGTTGGATATGCATGGATGAGCTGTTGGACATGTAGGGGAGGTGCGAGGCACATGAAGGTGACATCTGATGGATATGCATGGAAGAACTGATGGATATGTAGGGGAGGTGCGAGGGACATGTAGGGGACGTCTGATGGATATGCATGGATGAACTGTTGGACATATAGGGGAGGTGTGAGGGACATGTAGGGGACGTCTGATGGATATGCAAGGATGAACTGTTGGACATGTTGGGGAGGTGTGAGGGACATGTAGTGGACGTCTGATGGATATGCATGGAAGAACTGATGGATATGTAAGGGAGGTGTGAGGGAAATGTAGGGGACATCTAATGGATATGCATGGAAGGTTTGGACATGTAGGGGAAGTGTGAGGGACATGTAGGGGGCATCTGATGGATATGCATGGAAGTGTTGGACAGGTAGGGGAGGTGTGATGGACATGTAGGGAACGTCTGTTGGATATGCATGGATGAACTGTTGGACAGGTAGGGGAGATGTGAGGGACATGTAGGGGATGTCTGATGGATATGTATGGAAGTGTTGGACATGTAGGGGAAGTGTGAGAGATATGTAGGGGGCATCTGATGGATATGTATTGAAGAACATTTGGACAAGTGGGGGAGGTGTGAGGGACATGTAGGGAATGTCTGATGGATATGCATCGAAGAACTGATGGATATGTATGGGAGGTGTGAGAGACATGTAGGGGACGTCTGATGGATATGCATGGAAATGTTGGAAATGTATGGGAAGTGTGAGGGGCATGTAGGAGCGTCTGATGAATATGCATGGAAGAACATTTGGACAGGTAGAGGAGGTGAGATGGACATGTAGGGGAAGTCTGATGGATATGCATGGAAGAACATTTGGATAGGTAGGGGAGGTGTGAAGGACATAGTGGAAGTCTGATGGATATGGATGGATAAACTGTTGGATAAGTAGGGGAGGTGCGAGGAACATGTAGGGAATGTCTGATGGATATGCATGGAAGTGTTGGACATGTAGGGGAAGTGTGAGGGACAGATAGAGAGCATCTGATGGATATACATGGAAGACCTGACAGATATTTAGGGGAGGTCTGTCGGACATGAAGGGTAGGTCTGACTCAGTCTTCGACGTGATTGTTGACCTATATATACCCTCTGCATTGGCATCAAAGTCTTTATCAGTTTCTTTTTTCTTTTCTTTTTCCAGGAGACTTTCTCTTACCGCAGAGGAACAATGTCATGCTCTAATCTTATAGTGGTTGGCATATTTTCTAGAGAAGATTACAGCTCATACGAGTGGCTGATCAACCGTGTGAGGTCTGTTACAGGAGTGAAGGATGTGCGCAATGTTCAGATCACCAACACCTGGTCCCATTTTACTGCTGAGGTCCCCAAGTGCTCGTTTGCCATCCTATATCACAGCAAGAGGAGAGGAAGGGTAAATGTCACTGACGTTACAGACAGCCTGTATGACAGAGAGCTGAAACACCTGTCAGATATATATGGTAAGTTACATGTAATGCAACCTAGTGTTATACAGGTTGAGTATCCCTTATCCAAAATGCTTGGGACCAGAAGTATTTTGGATATGGGATTTTACCGTATTTTGGAATAAATGCATACCATAATGATATATCATGGTGATCGGACCTAAGTCTAAGCACAGAATGCATTTACAGTATGTTACACATACACCTTATACACGCAGCCTGAAGGTCATTTTATACAATATTTTTAATAACTTTGTGTATTAAACAAAGTTTGTGTACATTGAGCCATCAGAAAACAAAGGTTTCACTATCTCACTCGCACTCAAAAAATTCAGTATTTTGGAATATTCCGTATTTCGGAATATTTGGATATGGGATACTCAACCTGTACCAACAAGTGATCCCTCAAATAAAAACCAAGAAGAAACTGTTGTTGGTGTTCATACACTTGAATCTAAGTTTTGATTTACAAGAGAGCAGATCAGAGAGAAGAAACTACTGGTAGAGAGTGAGACACTATAACGTATACACAAAAAGACTCACACTTAAATTTCCCAACACACGCAATGTATAGTGACTCAGCTGTAGGAGGAAGACTGAAAATCACAATGTTACAAAGAAAAATAATTTCAGGAGGGTCAAAAAAACATACTGAAAAAAGTGTCTAAATATGGGGGTAATTCCAAGTTGATCGCAGCAGGAAATTTTTTAGCAGTTGGGCAAAACCATGTGCAGTGCAGAGGGGGGGGGGCAGATACAACATGTGCAGAGAGAGTTAGATTTGGGTGTGGTGAGTTCGATCTGCAATCTAAATTGCAGTGTAAAATTAAAGCAGCCAGTATTTACCCTGCACAGAAACAAAATAACACACCCAAATCTAACTCTCTCTGAACATGTTACATCTGCCTCCCCTGCAGTGCACATGGTTTTGCCCAACTGCTAAAAAAATTTCCTGCTGCGATCAACTTGGAATTACCCCCAATATTTGCAATATTACCACTAGGTGTTTAGTATATATACATAATATAGACAGTGACACTAATATAATAACTGAATGTAACAGGTAAAGGGCATCTAGTAAAGACTTTGGGGGTAATTCAGAGTTGATCTCAGCAGCAAAATTTGTTAGCAGGTGGGCAAAACCATGTGCACTGCAGGTGGGACAGATGTAACATGTGCAGAGAGAGTTAGATTTGGGTGGGTTATTTTGTTTCTGTGCAGGGTAAATACTGGCTGCTTTATTTTTACACTGCAATTTAGATTTCAGATTGAACACACCCCACCCAAATCTAACTCTCTCTGCACATGTTACATCTGCTTCCCCTGCAGTCCACATGGTTTTGTCCAACAAATTTGCTGCTGCGATCAACACTGAATTTCCCCCTTTGTCATATCCGGTCTCTCTATGTGATACACAGGATAGTCAAGGAAAACTGTTACCATATATTCTTGGTGTTACCATGTATGAGACACAAGGAAAAGGCCACAAATTGCCCTATAATCCTTGTCTAGTGGCTGATAAATAAAACTCAGAATCGTTCAGCGCAACCGTAAGACTCAATTATCATATAACTGAAAGATCACTTTCTCCAATGTAACACACAGGAAATTATTGAGGTGAATGGAGAATCTGTCCACATCCTCTAATAACACATTATATTATATCAGCTCATAGGATACAAATAAAATGACATTAGCACACGTCATAATGGGGTCTACTCTCTACCCTTGAACATAGAATATGGGGTCTATTTAATGAGCCTTAGAGAGAGAAAACGTGGACGGAGATAAAATACCAGCCAATCAGCTCCTAACTGACATGTTACAGGCTGGGTTTGAAAAAAGAAATGCCAGGAGCTGGTTGGCTCTCACCAAGGCTTAGTACATCGATCCCAATATCACTTATGGGTGTGGAGATCAGAAAGATGATGTGTCTCCGGAGACTGATTTATATAGTGTGAGATGGAGAGATGACGCAGACAGACTCCAGTGCTGGTAATGTCGCTGGTCTACTGTAGCCCCCCCCCCCCCTCCTCCCCCGCAGCTCCAGTACACCATTGTGGAGGCAGAAATAAGGGGCATTATATAGTAGATGTGTAAGAAATTTAGGGCCCCATTTAGGAACAAGCCATAACCCCTGTGAGGATGCGGATTCTCTGATCACTCAGGTAAACAGTTTAGTAAAGTGGCAAATGCCCTTTATTGTAAATATACACACACAGTACACAATAACATTAACAATTACAAGCCAGGATGGTATCTTACTTACTAAGTCCCCACAGTAGTATGTGATTACAGATGCCTGCGATCTCCTGCTGTTACACACTGGTCGTGACTTTGTGTCCCCTGATCTGGGATACCAGCTTACACAGCGTCCTGCGCCATGGATTCTCGCCACTTACGGCACCGCAATGCCTAGTCAGTGTCTGCCCTCCAGGGGTACATCCACTCTCTGACCTTCTGTGCAGATCTCTCCCTCACCAGTAGAGGTCACTGCTCTTGTTATACCCTCCCCTGTCTATTCATCACACAGGCAGGTCAATGAGGAGGTCACAGAGGAGTGGAGACGAGGTGTCTGGACTCCTGTACACAATGGGTGTATAGGATCAGATTACCTGCAGCTCCATACATAACCTGTTTACTACATATCCTACTCATCCTAATCACATCTGATTGTACAGCTAGGGGATTTACATTACAGTGAATTGTTTGAACTATGGCCCTCATTCCGAGTTGTTCGCTCGGTGTTTTTCATCGCATCGCAGTGAAATTCCGCTTAGTGCGCATGCGCAATGTTCGCACTGCGACTGCGCCAAGTAATTTTGCATTGAAGATAGTATTTTTACTCACGGCTTTTTCATCGCTCCGGCGATCGTAATGTGATTGACAGGAAATGGGTGTTACTGGGCGGAAACACGGCGTTTTAGGGGCGTGTGGCTGAAAACGCTACCGTTTCCGGAAAAAACGCAGGAGTGGCCGGAGAAACGGTGGGAGTGCCTGGGCGAACGCTGGGTGTGTTTGTGACGTCAACCAGGAACGACATGCACTGAACTGATCGCACAGGCAGAGTAAGTCTGAAGCTACTCTAAAACTGCTACGAGGTTTGTGATCGCAATATTGCGATTACTTCGGTCGCACTTTTAAGATGCTATGATACACTCCCAGTAGGCGGCGGCTTAGCGGGTGTAACTCTGCTACATTCGCATTGCGACCGATCAACTCGGAATGAGGGCCTATGTTACTAACACTCTGGAATACAATCACACACATTGCACACAGTATAACCAAATAAACTGCATATTCCTAATATAACAGATAAAATGTAACTGTACAATATAATAACACAATACAATATTGCCTAGCATATAACTAAATACATATTGGCCCTCATTCCGAGTTGTTCGCTCGTTATTTTTTTCTCGCAACGGAGCGATTAGTCGCTAATGAGCATGCGCAATGTCCGCAGTGCGACTGCGCCAAGTAAATTTGCTATGCAGTTAGGTATTTTACTCACGGCATTACGAGGTTTTTTCTTCGTTCTGGTGATCGTAATGTGATTGACAGGAAGTGGGTGTTTCTGGGCGGAAACTGGCCGTTTTATGGGTGTGTGCAGAAAAACGCTGGCGTTTCTGGGAAAAACGCGGGAGTGGCTGGAGAAACGGAGGAGTGTCTGGGCGAACGCTGGGTGTGTTCGTGACGTCAAACCAGGAACGACAAGCACTGAACTGATCGCAGATGCTGAGTAAGTCTGGAGCTACTCAGAAACTGCTAAGAAGTGTCTATTCGCAATATTGCTAATCTTTCGTTCGCAATTTTGATAAGATACACTCCCAGTAGGCGGTGGCTTAGCGTGTGCAAACCTGCTAAAAGCAGCTTGCGAGCGAACAACTCGGAATGACCACCATTGGCATTTAGTAGAGTTCGTGGGTAGGACCAGGGCTAGGAAAGTAACCACGTGGCGTTTACCACTGTGCAACACGAAGCGCAGGCTGTGTCGTCACAACCCCATTAACAACCGCTAATGGGTTATGTCCTTCCTCCAGTAATCAACACACACTGTGAGGGAGATGTATGAAGCAGTGAAAAGAGTGAAGTGAACCAATGGAGAAGTTGCCCATAGCAATCAATCAGCTTTTATCAAGTACTCTCTATAAAATGATAGGTAGCAGCTGTTTGGTTGCCATAGGCAACTTCTCCACTCTCTTCACTGCTTCATACATCTTCCCCTGTATCGTTTATACCATCAACAGCGGTGATGGCGAGAGCAATACAGTCGCTATTGCAAGTATTGGGGACCCAGTGCTGACTTTCTGGCTGCATTGACGGGTCCCTGCCGTGTGAAGGAGTCATGTACACGCTCAGACTGGCCATCAGCAGCAGAGCAGAGACACCGCTGAGGAGGGGACGTCACTGGACCTCACGCCATGGTAAGTAATGCGGAATACTGCGATATTAATGACATGTGCTTCTGGTGTTAAGGTAAGTTGGTTTAAAATCGATAAAAAAAGCTAAAATCATGTAAATTTGTGTAATCAAATACTCCACATTCAGATTTAGAATCTGAATTCTGAACAGCGAGTAGATTCGAACCGGGACTCTGAAGCCTCAGGTGATTAAGACCGAGTTTTAGTTTGGATCCACGAAATGCTGGTGGAAATGGATATCTGGGGAAGGAAACAGCACATCTCTAGATACAAGGTGTAATTATCTGTGTGACTTGTGCAGGGAAGGACAGAGTGCTGGTGGTGATAGATGATCTGACGAACACTAGCGAGGAGGAGAAGAGCCGGATCCTGCAGCTTCAGCCCAGCATTGGGACCCTGGCCAGCAATCTGTTCCTCTATAACGAAGAGCATGGTGACAGTGATGAGAGGACTCCATTAATGTCACCAAATAATAAAAGTTTGGAGACACTGATCAGGAGAGCTGGTAAGTACAGAGGAGCCATATTTCCGTATACTAGTGAGGGATAGCTCTAGTAAGCTCACACCTCAATGTACTTAGTTGGGGCCGGGCTTTAGCTACGGATGAGAGAGCAGTGCTGTAGTCCAGGCCACAAGGCAGAGGGGGCGGTAGTGTAACTGCCCCTGGAAATGCCCCCTGCAGCCTGGAAATATGCCTGAGAGCCACCGGCTCAGTCTCCCAGCTCCCTCTGTGTGAAGTTTGGCATTATACTGCGAGTGCCGGGGGGGGGGGAGGTTGGCCTAGAGTGCATTATGTATCTTCAACAGCCTGGCTGCCCCCAACGTCAGTATCTTGCTGAGCTCTGCGTGGCAGCATAATATGGGCATTGCCTAGTAGATCTGCAGCATGGCATCAGGTTCTTTCCCGGAAGATAAATATCACGGTCCAGAAATTCCATCGTAAGACAGAAGAGGGCAATGAGCATTTTAGGGGAGCGTGGCCAGGTCTGTTTTACTATGGGCATTGGGGGATATGTAGTAACTACAAAGTAGGAGAACCCCAACAATGAGAGATAACATTAGACATTTATATGCATTTCCCATACATGTCATTTCCTATATGCTCCAATTATTCTATTGATTTTGTCCACATTTCTTGGATATTGGAAGTGAAACATATTTAGAAGAGGATAATTCACAGATGGTCTCCAAAAGCAGAGGAAACTCATGGAAGGAAACATAGTTCATCAAATACTATAATCAACTCACACGTTCCAGCACAAAAATCACCCATATTTACTGATGCTGGCTTTACATTTACTAAGCCCGTGTTTCTGTGTCTCAATAATTAGGTCAAAATGTTGTATAGATGGGAGATTTGATAGGTACATAATAAGATTTGGGTATGACATCCTGCTGGTCACCTCCCCGCCGTCCACAATACCGTCTGATGATTTCTGATGGTCAAAATTCAGACACATTTTTGTTACCATTTCTAACCCTAACTGTCCTATCCTGCAGCCTAACCCTAACCCTCCCCTCCCACATCCTAACCCTAACCCTCCCCTCCCACATCCTAACCCTAACCCACTCCTCCCGCAGCCTAACTCTAACCAGCCCTCCCACAGCCTAACCCTAACTGTCCCTTCCCGCAGCCTAACCCTAACCTCCCCTCCCGCAGCCTAACCGTAACTGTCCCTTCCCGCAGCTTAACCCTAACCTCCCCTCCCGCAGCCTAACCGTAACTGTCCCTTCCCGCAGCCTAACCCTAACCTCCCCTCCCGCAGCATATAACAGCCTAACCCTTCCCTCCAACAGCCTAACCCTGACCCACCCCTTCCGCAGCATAACCTTAACCCTCTCTTCCCACAGCCTAACCCTGACCCACGCCTCCCACAGCCTAACCCAAACCCACCCCTCCACAGCCTAACCCTAACCCTCCCCTCCCACAGCCTAACCTTTGCCCACCCCTCCCACAGCCTAACCCTAAACCTAATACCATCAGGATTCGTCTGTATTTTGACTGTCAGGATTCAACAGCCGGTATTGTGACCGTTAGGATGTTGATCGCCAGGATAGAGACTACATATCCGTAATAATATGTCATATGCTATGAAAAACAGTTCCCCTCATGCTGTGTCCCAGTGTAGCAGCATATACTGTATGGTTACATGTAAAACTCTGCATTGTGGCTGAGATAATATCATACCCTCCAGCTCTACCTTTCTGGCAGGTACAGTCCCTTTTTTTCATGGTCTGTACCGATTATTGACACTCCTAATTTCCATTGCAAGTATAGGAAAAGGGACATGGCCACGCCCCCTTTACTCGTGACCACGCCCCTTCTCCTAATTTGTACCGGTTTTTATGTGTAAAATGTTGGAGGGTCTGTAATATGTTGAAAAGGTAAAAAAAAAAAAAAAACTGGAGGAAAATGAATGACGGTATCTATTATCTTCCAAAGATGAGATTTATTAATGTGCTGTGTTTCCTTTGACAGCCAGTAACGACGGTGTACCAGTAAGTATACTTACAGTAAGTTGTATAAGGCTGAGAATGAGGCGTGTGGTGTGCGCTGTATATTGAGGTGTAAGTCATGTGATAAATTCCAGGTGAGGAGATGTATGATCTCCTGGCTGACCCTCATCAGTAGTTTTAGTCTTGTCCGTCCGTACCCACATACTGTATACCAAGTGTCTCCGGAATGTGTCTACAGGGGGCCGCAGCAAATATTGGGGATATCTACTGCGATGCCCTATTGTAGACGGCAAAATCAGCCCCCATAGCAGCAGCGACTTAGGAAGGGGGGGGGGCATGTGCAGACTATGTGTGGGTCCCCTCCTCTCTGTAGTGCCATAGACTCTGAGCATGCAGACATCTCTGGAAACATGGCTTCCACCGTGTTCCCGAAGATAAATATGAACTGTGCATGTGCAAATCAAAGGGAAAATGGCCACCATAATATTTTCCGTTTAACTTCCCCTGGGACAACAGAACCAACCTCGGACTTCGGTGAGGTAAATAATTAAACGTGTGTGGTACGGCCTCCCCCCTGGACCCGGGGCCCACATACACCACATATATTGCATCCATTACAGAAACACCTAAGGGCCTAATTCAGACCTGATTGCAGCAGCAACATCTTCCTCTAATGGGCAAAACCATCGGCACTGCACAGGGGCCAGATGTAACATGTGCAGAGAGTGTTAGATTTGGGTGGGGGGTGTTCAAACTAAAATCTAAATTGCAGTGTAGAAATAAAGCAGCCAGTATTTACCTGAGGAACATAGCCAGAATCAAGCACTTAATTCCCTCAGATGATCTGCCAAAGTCATACATGCATTTGTATCATCGCGATTAGACTACTGTAATGCCCTCTACCAGTGCTGTAACTAGACATTTTAGCGCTGTGTGCAAGAAACAGGCATCGGCGCCCCCCACCCCCTAATATTTAAATATTTAAAATAGGGCCAGCGCGTGGTAAAAATATAGGGTCGTGGCTTCATGGTGAAGGGTCGCAGCCAAAAAATAATGCCAATTCCTATTACGCTGCACAGAAGTCTCCATTATTCAAATTACGCCGCACAGTAGCGCCACTACACATTACGCCAGGTAGAGCCTGTCACACATTACGCCAGGTAGAGCCCCATTTTACACATTACAGCATGTAGAGTCCCTTCTTGCACATTATGCCAGGTAGAGCCCTTATACACGTTACTACATGTACAGCCTCTTATACACGTTACGCCAGGTACAGCCTCTTATACACATTACTACATGTACATCCTCTTATACACGTTATGCCAGGTACAGCCCCTTATTCACGTTACTACATGTACAGCCTCTTATACACGTTACGCCAGGTACAGTCCCCTCCAATGCCTGCCAAGACACTGCTCTGCCTACACGACACACACAGCAGCACACATGAAGGATGCCCCTCCCACTACGCAGAGCTGCCTGCTGTTACCTACACAGTGGCCAGTGCTGCACCGGTCACATACAGATGTAGCGCTCTATATAAACACAGTATCTGCTAAGAACATAGTCATTTGTACATCTCTATATTTTAATTATAAATACTTATGAGAATTGTATGTATTGTATGGCAGCCTGAACGCACCATTAGGAGATACTATGGTACTGAGGAGGCTTTGTGAGATGCTTACAGAGACCATGCGCAGAGTATGGGGGACCCACGCGACAAAGGTGGGAAAAAGGGGTGACGTGTGGTCACTCTCAGTGGAATGTATAAGTAAGTACCCCCAGCTGTTACAGAGACCAGACTGCGGCTCCCCTTGAGTGCGCTCACATCCCTCTAGCTGCCTGCGCTGCTAGCAAGAGAGTTGTAGGGGATAGTGAATACAGAGCTGGGCAGCAGCACATCCTTCATGGAGAGGCTGGCGGTGCTGATAGCTGTGATAGCGCTGGGTAGCTGGTCCCCTGGGCGGCTGTCACGGCGGCATCTGCAAAAGAGACCAGTAGAAGCCGCTCAGGTAGCTGGTGAGGGGAGAGCTGTGCTGGAGCAGTGAGCAGAGCACCCGAAAGTGAAAGCAGTATTGAGAGACCAGCCAATCCTGGGCCAGCTCTGAGTGGCCAATTGGAGGAATGACAGCCTGAGACGGGGACTAAGCAGCGCTGCAGCAGTGAGGAGTTTCCGAGATTGTGTGATCTATGGCGGGCGGGTGGACAATACTAGTGAGGCGCGGGTGTTGCCAGCGGTTCTGCGTCCACAGTGCATATGCGCTGTGTGCCAGGCACCTCTGGCACACACCTAGTTACGGCCTTGATGACAAGATTCATCCCAGAAAGATCCCATGCTACGAGGCCCCTTCCCAAGCTACTGGTACTTGTAGTGTGCAGCCACACATACAATCCCTTGCAGCCACACACTACATACAGTAGACTGCTCAGACACAATGCTGATAATTTTTTCACAAATAAGAGGTAAGCTGCAAATAGATTTGTCTATCTTAGAATTCTCTAGCTTTCTATGTAAGGGCAGATAGCTCAATGAATAGAGTGTCTGACTGCAATACCACAGGCAATGGGTTTGAATCCCGGGTATGTCAGCATCTTGAAATGTAATAAAGGACAGTGTGACTGAATAAATGCAAAAACTTAAGTTGAGTTCATGAATGTTGCATAGGTTGCATATATTGATAGAAGGGGTCAGGGTAGGAGACAGCGGTGGTCAGGAGATACTAGGCTTCAAAGAGGGGTAAAGCTGCAAGTAAAAGTAATTAAAACAGCTGATAACTGACAAGTGCTGCCAACAGCGCCCCCTACCCTGCAGCGCTATGTGCGGTGCCCCTTCCGCACACACCTAGTTACGGCCCTTCCCTCTACCTTGGTCTCCCAGCAAAAGAATTGCACCGCTTACAGCTGGTGCAAAACACAGCTGCCAGGTTGTTACCCAACCAGCCCCGTTCTAGCCACATAACACCCATCCTCTACTCCCTTCACTGGCTGCCTGTAAGATGGCGAATCATCTTCAAGATTGGCTTACTGAGTTTCAAAGCATTACATGACCAAGGCCCAAGGTACCTGAAACAGCTTCTGACCCCATACTGCCCCACTCGATTACTGCGATCTGTAGATGAAGGACTTTTAGCAGTACCTAGAATCTACCGTAATTCATTTGGGGGTGGAGCTTTTAGTCATGCGGCTCCGACTCTATGGAACTCACTTCCCCGCACAGTGCGAGAGGCCCCAACTATAGAATCCTTCAAAAGTAGACTCAAGACTTTCCTGTTTACTCAGCATTTCCATAATGTCCCTTTTAGTATCTCCATGCTTCTGTATTGTATGAAAATCTGTTCTGTACTTCATTTTTTTCTTTACTATATTATGCTATGTATCTGTTAAGCGTCTTGAGTCCTATTGGAGAAAGAGCGCTATATAAATAAAATTATTATTATTATTACCCTGCACAGAAACAATACACCCCACCCAAATCTAAATCTCTCTGCACATGTTACATCTGCCACACCTGAGAAAAGTTTTGCTTTTGCGATCAGGTTTGCATTAGGCACTATGCCCCATAGGGCTTTCATCAGAGACATGTCCCTGCAAGAATATAATACTAAATAAGAGTGTCAATTTTAATTTTCACTTTGCAAATTTAGGGGGACATGTACTAAGCAGTGCTAGAAGAGGAGAAGTTAACCATGGCAACCAATCAGCTACTCTGTATGTGTTTATAGTATGCAAATGATAAATGTTACGTCAATGCTGATTGGTTGCCATGGGCAACTTCTCTACTGGCTCACTTCCCCACTTTTATCACTTCTTAGTACATTTCCCGCTAAGTCTATATTATTATATTATACTAGGTGATTAATCGCGCCCTACGTACGCTCTTCACACCGTCGTAAGGTACTATGCCCCCTTAACCCTTGCACTTTCTTGTGGCGTGCAATATTTTTATTATATGGAGTATTACCTCCAATCATAATTGTGTGAGTGGTTAAATATTGCACGGACAAAGGGCGTACGATGGTTAAGGGGTCAAAGCCCCTTGCAATCGCGTGAACAGCGCACGCAGGGCCTGGTGAATCACCTAGTAGGTGCTGTGGTTGGGGGAGTGGCGGGTGTGGGGGAGACGCGGATGGGGTCCGCGGGTGCCGCGGGTGGGGTAGGGGCAGTTGTGGGGGTGCCGCGGGTGGGGAAAGGGGCTGGTGTGGTGGTGCCGCGGGTGGAGAAGGGTGCATGTGTGCTGCGGGTAGGGGTCCAGAGTCACCACTGATGGTGCAGGGGGGGGGTGCAGCGGATGGGGCTGCTTTGGTGCTAAGGGCTGCTGGGAGCTGTCATTTATTTAGTGCGTCTTCTTCCCTGTAATGTGGCGCGTTGGGACACTGGCACTAACAATAGTGACTGGCTGGCAGAACTGACGGACTTGCTGAATCAATGTAAAAGGTGAGAGTGCTGTGCAGAGTCAGTGACACTGCACACCCACTGCACTGCACAGCACTGTCACCTTTTACACTGGTTCAGCGTCCAGACATTACCCTCCGTGATATCACCCACTCTATCCGTTACATTATCCATCTCGGGGCTTCCAGGCCGGCAGCCCAGGTGCTGTGTTGCGGAGTCAGGGCCCCTGGGAATCTGCGCGCCGCTGTGGCGGGGAGGCACTTCTGTGACATCACACGCAGAGGAGGCTCCGGGGCTCAGAGAGTATGCGGCGCAGGGAGGGCTATGAACGCCTTCCGCTGCGCCGCTTTCATACACATCTATGCCGATGGCCGCAGCAGCTTTTGTTCCACCTGCGCCGCGGCTAGGGAGTGGGGATTGTTGATGCCGGAGGGGGCGGGCGGACTGGCAGCAGGACATAGGACGCTGTAGGAAAAGGAGACTTGCTGCAGATGCAGTGGCATACCCTCCAGCTGCACCTATTTGGCAGGTACAGTCCCTTTTTTTATAGTTTGTACCGATTTTTGGCTCTCCAAACTTCCATGGAAAGTATTGGAAAAGGGGCGTGGCCACGCCACTGTACCCATGACCACACCCCTTTTTTATTTTGTAGCGATTTTTATGTGTAAATAGTTGGAGGGTGTGTTGCTGCAGATGCAGTGGGCCTATTTTGGGGTGTGGACCTGGAGCTGCAGCTCCATCAGCCCCATTGTTAATCCTGCTCTGGGAACACACAGCAGCCAAAGGGCAGAGCCTCCCATTGGATGTAATCCGTGTGGAAGGGCGTTTCTTGCCCAATCAGCTGTGTACTGGGTGTGATAGACCTGCTGCTAACCCAATGAGAGCTCCTAGCCACGCCCAGCGTTATCCACACAGTCAGAGTCACAGATCTAGGCTATTATATGAGATTTTATTATATTATATTAGTCTAGTCCAGGTTTTCGGGATATCCATTGTTGTGCACAGCTGGTTTAATCACTGACTGGGGTACTAATTACAGATGCGTTCTCATATACTAGTCTGTTTCCGTAGTCGCGCCAATCAGCCTTTCTCGGTGCACCAGTACCTGTGTGACTCTGCTTGCGTGTTTATTGTGTATTTTCGCAACGCGATGCAACAAAACCACTTCATCATACTGCACTGATGAATTTGTACATGTGTGTGCGACTGAGTCTGGATCTGTATAAGAAGCAGTGGCGGAAGTACCGGAGATAATGGAATCGTTTGCCGCCAGGCACCAGCCCGCAGGGGCACCTCCTCTATTGCTCCGGTGTCAGGGACGGATTACCTCCTGCAGTATGAGCCGCGCAGTATGGCCCCACAGTACCCATATGGCTGGGTTACTCATTTACAATTGACCCAATATATATATATATATATATATATATATATATATATATTTTGCACCTTTTACAACAACAGCCAACCAGGGTATTACCCAGCAATAACCCGGGTTTTTGGCTATGTGTAAAAGGGGTATAAGTCATCTGTGCTTAAACATGGATTGCCTTAAAACCTGGACTCTTGGGTGCCTTGAGTGCCGTGTTTAGAAACCACTGGTCTAGACAGTTTGAATTTATTTGAAAGCTGAAAATAATAAGAATTTACTTACCGATAATTCTATTTCTCGTAGTCCGTAGTGGATGCTGGGGACTCCGTAAGGACCATGGGGAATAGCGGATCCGCAGGAGACTGGGCACAAAAGTAAAGCTTTAGAACTACCTGGTGTGCACTGGCTCCTCCCCCCATGACCCTCCTCCAAGCCTCAGTTAGGATACTGTGCCCGGACGAGCGTACACAATAAGGAAGGATTTTGAATCCCGGGTAAGACTCATACCAGCCACACCAATCACACCATATAACTTGTGATCTAAACCCAGTTAACAGCATGATAACAGAGGAGCCTCTAGAAAAGATGGCTCACTACAGCAATAACCCGATTTATGGTAACAATAACTATGTACCAGTAATGCAGACAATCCGCACTTGGGATGGGCGCCCAGCATCCACTACGGACTACGAGAAATAGAATTATCGGTAAGTAAATTCATATTTTCTCTGACGTCCTAGTGGATGCTGGGGACTCCGTAAGGACCATGGGGATTATACCAAAGCTCCCAAACGGGCGGGAGAGTGCAGATGACTCTGCAGCACCAAATGAGAGAACTCCAGGTCCTCCTCAGCCAGGGTATCAAATTTGTAGAATTTTACAAACGTATTTGCTCCTGACCAAGTAGCTGCTCGGCAAAGTTGTAAAGCCGAGACCCCTCGGGCAGCCGCCCAAGATGAGCCCACCTTCCTTGTGGAGTGGGCATTTACAGATTTTTGGCTGTGGCAGGCCTGCCACAGAATGTGCAAGCTGAATTGTATTACAAATCCAACGAGCAATAGTCTGCTTAGAAGCAGGAGCACCCAGCTTGTTGGATGCATACAGGATAAACAGCGAGTCAGATTTTCTGACTCCAGCCGTCCTGGAAACTTATATTTTCAGGGCCCTGACAACGTCCAGCAACTTGGAGTCCTCCAAGTCCCTAGTAGCCGCAGGCACCACAATAGGTTGGTTCAGGTGAAACGCTGAAACCACCTTAGGGAGAAACTGAGGACGAGTCCTCGATTCCGTCCTGTCCGAATGGAAAATCAGATAAGGGCTTTTACAGGATAAAGCCGCCAATTCTGACACGCGCCTGGCCCAGGCCCGGGCCAACAGCATGACCACTTTCCATGTGAGACACTTTAACTCCACAGATTTAAGTGGTTCAAACCAATGTGACTTTTGGAACCCAAAAACTACATTGAGATCCCAAGGTGCCACTGGAGGCACAAAAGGAGGCTGTATATACAGTACCCCTTTTACAAACGTCTGAACTTCAGGTACTGAAGCTAGTTCTTTTGGAAGAAAATTGACAGGGCCGAAATTTGAACCTTAATGGACACCAATTTCAGGCCCATAAACACTCCTGTTTGCAGGAAATGTAGGAATCGACCCAGTTGAAATTCCTCCGTCGGGCCTTACTGGCCTCGTACCACGCAACATATTTTCGCCAAATGCGGTGATAATGTTTTGCGGTTACATCCTTCCTGGCTTTGATCAGGATAGGGATGACTTCATCCGGAATGCCTTTTTCCTTCAGGATCCGGCGTTCAACCGCCATGCCGTCAAACGCAGCCGCGGTAAGTCTTGGAACAGACAGGGTCCTTGCTGGAGCAGGTCCCTTCTTAGAGGTAGAGGCCACGGATCCTCCGTGAGCATCTCTTGAAGTTCCAGTTACCAAGTCCTTCTTGGCCAATCCGGAGCCACGAATATAGTGCTTACTCCTCTCCATCTTATAATTCTCAGTACCTTGGGTATGAGAGGCAGAGGAGGGAACACATACACTGACCGGTACACCCACGGTGTTACCAGAGCGTCTACAGCTATTGCCTGAGGGTCCCTTGACCTGGCGCAATACCTGTCGAGTTTTTCCCAATGGTTTATACTCATGTGGATGAAGTCCCCACTCTCCCGGGTGGAGGTCGTGTCTGCTGAGGAAGTCTGCTTCCCAGTTGTCCACTCCCGGAATGACTACTGCTGACAGTGCTATCACATGATTTTTCCGCCCAGCGAAGAATCCTTGCAGCTTCTGCCATTGCCCTCCTGCTTCTTGTGCCACCCTGTCTGTTTACGTGGGTGACTGCCGTGATGTTGTCCGACTGGATCAACACCGACTGACCGTGAAGCAGAGGTCTTGCTAAGCTTAGAGCATTGTAAATGGCCCTTAGCTTCAGGATATTTATGTGAAGTGATGTCTCCAGGCTTGACCATAAGCCCTGGAAATTCCTTCCCTGTGTGACTGCTCCCCAGCCTCGCAGGCTGGCATCCGTGGTCACCAGGACCCAGTCCTGAATGCCGAATCTGCGGCCCTCTAGAAGATGAACACTCTGCAACCACCACAGGAGGGACACCCTTGTCCTTGGTGACAGGGTTATCCGCTGATGCATCTGAAGATGCGACCCGGACCATTTGTCCAGCAGGTCCCACTAGAAAGTTCTTGCGTGGAAACTGCCGAATGGGATTGCTTCGTAGGAAGCCACCATTTTTCCCAGAACCCTTTCATTGATGTACTGAGACTTGGCTCGGTTATAGGAGGTTCCCGACTAGCTCGGATAACTCCCTGACTTTCTCCTCCGGGAGAAACACCTTTTTCTGGACTGTGTCCAGGATCATCCCTAGGAACAGAAGACGAGTCGTCGGAATCAGCTGCGATTTTGGAATATTGAGAATCCAATCGTGCTGCCGCAACACTACCTGAGGGAGTGCTACACCGACCTCCAACTGTTCCCTGGATCATACCCTTATCAGGGGATCGTCCAAGTAAGGGATAACTAAAATTCCCTTCCTTCGAAGGAGTATCATCATTTCGGCCATTACCTTGGTAAAGACCCGGAGTGCCGTGGACCATCCCTACGGCAGCGTCTGAAACTGATAGTGACAGTTCTGTACCACAAACCTGAGGTACCGTTGGTGAGAAGGGTAATTTTGGACATGAAGGTAAGCATCCTTGATGTCCCGAGACATCCTGTAGTCCCCTTCTTCCAGGTTCGCAATCACTGCTCTGAGTGACTCAATCTTGAATTTGAACCTCCGTATGTAAGTGTTCAAGATTTTAGATTTAGAATCGGTCTCACCGAGCCGTCCGGCTTCGGTACCACAACAGTGTGGAATAATACCCCATTCCCTGTTGCAGGAGGGGTACCTTGATTATCACCTGCTGGGAATACAGCTTGTGAATGGCTTCCAAAACTGCCTCCCTGTCAGAGGGAGACGTCGGTAAAGCCGACTTTAGGAAACGACGAGGGGGAGACGTCTCGAATTCCAATTTGTACCCTTGAGATATCACCTGAAGGATCCAGGGGTCTACTTGCGAGTGAGCCCACTGCGCGCTGAAATTCATTGAGACGGGCCCCCCCCCCCGTGCCTGAGCTTGTAAAGCCCTAGCGTCATACTGCGGGCTTGGCAGAGGCGGGAGAGGGCTTCTGTTCCTGGGAACTGACTGATTTCTGCAGCCTTTTTCCTCTCCCGCTGTCACGGGGCAGAAATGAGGAACCTTTTGCCAGCTTGCCAACGAAAGGACTGCGCCTGATAATATGGCGTCTCCTTATGTTGAGAGGCGACCTGGGGTACAAACGTGGATTTCCCAGCTGTTGCCGTGGCCACCCGGTCTGAAAGACCGACCCCAAATAACTCCTCCCTTTATAAGGCAATACTTCCAAATGCCGTTTGGAATCCGCATCACCTGACCACTGTCGTGTCCATAACCCTCTACTGGCAGAAATGGACAACGTACTTAGACTTGATGCCAGTCGGCAAATATTCCGCTGTGCATCACGCATATATAGAAATGCATCTTTTAAATGCTCTATAGGCAATAATATACTGTCCCTTTTCAGTCAGGGAATCCGACCACGCCAACCCAGCACTGCACAACCAGGCTGAGGCGATTGCTGGTCGCAGTATAACACCAGTATGTATGTAAATACATTTTAGGATACCCTCCTGCTTTTTATCAGCAGGATCCTTAAGGGCGGCCATCTCAGGAGAGGGTAGAGCCCTTGTTCTTACAAGCGTGTGAGCGCTTTATCCGCCCTAGGGGGTGTTTCCCAACGCACCCTAACCTCTGGCGGGAAAGGATGTAATGCCAATAACATTTTAGAAATTATCAGTTGTTATCGGGGGAAACCCACGCATCATCACACACCTCATTTAATTTCTCAGATTCAGGAAAACTACAGGTAGTTTTTCCTCACCGAACCTAATACCCCTTTTTGATGGTACTCGTATTATCAGAAATGTGTAAAACATTTTTCATTACCTCAATCATGTAACGTGTGGCCCTACTGGAAGTCACATTTGTCTCTTCACCATCGACACTGGAGTCAGTATCCGTGTCGACGTCTGTATCTGCCATCTGAGGTAACGGGCGCTTTAGAGCCCCTGACGGCCTATGAGACGTCTGGACAGGCACAAGCTGAGTAGCCGGCTGTCTCATGTCAATCACTGTCTTTTATACAGAGCTGACACTGTCACGTAATTCCTTCCAACAGTTCATCCACTCAGGTGTCGACCCCCTAGGGGGTGACATCACTATTACAGGCAATCTGCTCCGTCTCCACATCATTTTTCTCCTCATACATGTCGACACAAACGTACCGACACACAGCACACACACAGGGAATGCTCTGATAGAGGACAGGACCCCACTAGCCCATTGGGGAGACAGAGGGAGAGTTTGCCAGCACACACCAGAGCGCTATATATATATACAGGGATAACCTTATATAAGTGTTTTTCCCTTTATAGCTGCTGTTTTTTATATATTGCGCCTAATTAGTGCCCCCCTCTCTTTTTTAACCCTTTCTGTAGTGTAGTGACTGCAGGGGAGAGCCAGGGAGCTTCCCTCCAACGGAGCTGTGAGGGAAAATGGCGCCAGTGTGCTGAGGAGATAGGCTCCGCCCCCTTCTCGGCGGCCTTATCTCCCGTTTTTCTGTGTATTTTGGCAGGGGTTAAATGCATCCATATAGCCCAGGAGCTATATGTGATGCATTTTTTGCCATCCAAGGTGTTTTTATTGCGTCTCAGGGCGCCCCCCCCAGCGCCCTGCACCCTCAGTGACCGGAGTGTGAAGTGTGCTGAGAGCAATGGCGCACAGCTGCGGTGCTGTGCGCTACCTTATTGAAGACAGGACATCTTCTGCCGCCGATTTTCCGGACCTCTTCTGTCTTCTGGCTCTGTAAAGGGGCCGGCGGCGCGGCTCTGGGACCTATCCATGGTTGGGCCTGTGATCGATCCCTCTGGAGCTAATGTCCAGTAGCCTAAGAAGCCCAATCCACTCTGCACGCAGGTGAGTTCGCTTCTTCTCCCCTTAGTCCCTCGATGCAGTGAGCCTGTTGCCAGCAGGTCTCACTGAACATAAAAAACCTAAAACTAAACTTTTCACTAAGCAGCTCAGGAGAGCCACCTAGTGTGCACCGTTCTCGTTCGGGCACAAAATCTTAACTGAGGCTTGGAGGAGGGTCATGGGGGGAGGAGCCAGTGCACACCAGGTAGTTCTAAAGCTTTACTTTTGTGCCCAGTCTCCTGCGGAGCCGCTATTCCCCATGGTCCTTACGGAGTCCCCAGCATCCACTGGGACGTCAGAGAAATATATATTTAGTTAAATGTAACAGTGACAGTGATCTGTTATCATTACACTGAGATGACAGCAACAGAACAGGAACACTCATTCAGTGGTGTAAGTAAGTAGAGGCTTGTGGCCCCTGGCAAACTCTCAATGTGGGCCTCCTACCTGATTTCTAGAAACCGTTTCTACACAGAACTGTAACTAGACATTTTGGTGTCCTGTACCAGAAAGAGAATTGGTGTCCCCTCCCTATTCAAATAAGGACAATAAAAAGCGTGGCTTCATGGGTAACGGGTGTGGCATCATGGGTAGGAGGCATAAACGTTATGCCACAGAAGAGCTCCTTATAAATTTTATGCCATGGTAGAGCCCCTTAAACACATTATACCACAGTAAAGCCCCTTATACACAGTATGCCAGGTAGAGCCCTTTATATTGTATATTAGCAATGGTGCGTATGGCCAGGTGTGTATCTTACTATTGGTCAGGATGGCACTTGCCAGGGGTGCCAGCCAAGAGGGGCGTCGTCCAAAGGTGCCACCCGTGGGCAGTAGGTAGATTTACTTTTAGAGGCAACAGCTACCCCCCCCCCCCGTGTAGTTCCTCACCAGAAGGGATGCCCAGTATTGTTCACAGAATGCAGCAGCGGCTGCTGGGGGGTGTAGTTTATGTAGAGTTTCTTGCCTGTATTGTGGTGCGGTGCTGGACCCCGGCGCCAATTACAGTGGCTGCTGCTGCATTCTTTAATCATTAATGGGCATCCCTACTGATGAGGAACTACACGGGGTGGGGGGATAGCTGTCGCCTCTAAAAGTGAATCTTTCTAAAAGTGCTGCCTTTAATAGTAAAATCAGCATGGGGCATATGTGTCTCTGGCACTGTGGGGGCATATGTGTCTCTGGTACTGTGGGGGCATATGTGTATCTGGCAATGGGGGGCATACGTGTATCTGGCACTGGGGGGGCATACGTGTATCTGGCACTGTGGGGGCATATGTGTATCTGGCACTGGGGGGTCATTTGAGTGTGCGGCACTGTGGGGGCATATGAGTGTGCGGCACTGTGGGGGCATTATGTGTATCTGGCACTGCACTACTGGGGTCATTATGTGTAATATGCGTAAGGAGAACTACTGTGGGTATTGTGTGTAAGGCTGCTAATCGTGCGTGTGTGTGTGTGTGTGTGTGTGTGTGTGTGTGTGTGTGCATGTGTCTGGGGTGTGATTAGATATTTATAGTTTGATATCATTATATAAAATTGTGAGGCCACGCCCACTTTACCAGGCGCGTGCACGCCTTCCTATATATATATATATATATATATATATATATATATATATATATAAATATGGGCACTACTGTGTGGCTTAATGTGTATAAGGGGTAATACTGGGGTAATACTGTATAGCATAACGTGAATAATGTACATTACTGTGCTGTGTAATGTCAGTAAGGCACACTACTGTGGTGTCATTTGAATTGGGGTACTATTGAGTGGCCACGCCCCTTTTTTGGCACACGTGCCTTCCCTATTTCAGATATGGGGGGAGGGAGCACCAGTCCTTTACTTTGCCAGGGGCGCTCAGACCCCTAAATACACCCCTGCGTATGGCAGAGGAGCTGGGTGCACCACTACTATTTTATACTACAACAAGCAGTGCTGCAGCTAGCAGCCATGCATACATAGGTGGGCGATTGCGGGTGAATATGGCTAGTGCGACCACGGGGCAAATGCACTGTGTGCTGAGCACTGTCCGCACCACCCTATTTACCGCCCTGGGTCTACATGTGCAGATGCAGGCAAGGTGGGAGCTGTACAGAATCTATAAACTGAGCCATGGGGGTTGTAGCGGGGACACCGAGCACCACAGATGGACCCCAACAACAGAGGAGTTTTCCCAGGTAAGCGGGCGATAGTGGGGAGTCAGGTGGGCCCAGCAGGCAGCAGGGTCGGTGTGGTCAGGGCAGACAATGATTCGGGGGTCCAGAGCTGGAGCTTGGTGCCCCTTTACCTTGTGGGCCCCTGCCCTCTGGACATTTTCCAGTCTAAAGTATAAAATGGAAGCTTCTCAATCAAATTAGTAATACCCCTCAGGTGCTGAAAGGGAGGGGTTATTCTACACTACTAAGATACACAAAACAAACATTCCCCAGTACACCAAGGAGCACTAGCAACCTGGTGGATGATGTGATAATGACCCTATCACACCCATTCTGCCACCAATGGGAATTTTCTTTCGTTGAAAGACATGACCCAATGTTACAATATATATGCCCTCATTCCGAGTTGTTCACTCGCTAGCTGCTTTTAGCAGCATTGCACACGCTAAGCCGCCGCCTACTGGGAGTGTATCTTAGCTTAGCAGAATTGCGAATAGAAAATTCTTAGCAGTTTCTGAGTAGCTCCAGACTTACTCGGCATCTGCGATCAGTTCAGTCAGTTTTGTTCCTGGTTTGATGTCACAAACACGCCCAGCGTTCGCCCAGACACTCCGCCGTTTCTTCAGACACTCACGCGTTTTTCCCAGAAACGCCAGCGTTTTTTCGCACACGCCCATAAAACGGACAGTTTCCGCCCAGAAAAACCCCACTTCCTGTCAATCACACTCCGATCACCAGAATGATGAAAAATCCATGTTATGCCGTGAGTAAAATACCTTACTTTTGTGTAAAATAACTAAGCGCATGCGCAGTAAGCGACTAATCGCAATATAGCGAAAATCGGCAATGAGCGAACAACTCGGAATGACCACCATAGTGTGAGAGTTGTGTGGCTTTGTTAGTGTTTGTGCTGCTCATTTCCTCCTCAGGAAGGAGCTTTTATACCCAGCAGCTGCAGCTGATAGAGTAACAGGGAGATGCTGTGTCTGTCATGTAACATCTTCTTTTATCTCTTATTAGAGACGTGTCATCTGGCTGATCATCATCATCGTGGTGGGCTTACTTATTGTGATCATTGTTGTCAGCACCCTGCCGAGCGGACACAGCGAATATCAGAATGTGACCTCAGTACCTACATTATCCATCATCACAACCACTTACCATACTCCAAACTACACCATCCACCTGCTCGCAAATGCCACCCAACTTCCAGGAAATTCCATCCAACTGCTAGGAAATGCCACCCAACTGCTAAGAAATGCCACCGAACTTTGAGTAAATACCACCCAACTGCCTGGAAATACCACCCACCAGCCGTGAAAAAGAGGTCCATTTATTAACATTATTTTTACCAAAGTAATGTGAAAAAGGGTGAGGGTGATTCCAAGTTGATCGCAGCTGGATTTTTGATAGCAATTGGGCAAAACCATGTGCACTGCAGGGGAGGCAGATATAACATGTGCAGAGAGCGTTAGATTTGGGTGGGTTATTTTGTTTCTGTGCAGGGTAAATACTGGCTGCTTTTATTTTACACTGCAAATTAGATTGCAGATTGAACACACCCCACCCAAAACGAACTCTCTCTGCACATGTTACATCTGCCCCACCTGCAGTGCATATGGTTTTACCCAACTGCTAAAAAAATTCCTGCTGCGATCAACTTGGAATTACCCTGGGTGTTCTCTGTTTTCACGCCCTTTTCACATTATTTTAGTATCACCTAAATGTATTGAAGGGCATTTGGAACTGCATTTAATTCACTGTATCTTTAGTAATCCACATCGCATTCCCCATACTTATAATGGGAAATGTGATGTGCCCGAATCTACTAAAAAAAATGTCAAAAAGTACCGCAGATCACAGGGCAGCACTGCGATAGGCAGGCATTTTCCCAGCTTTCTCTGCACCTGCCGGAACCCGGCAGAGTGATCAGCTCTGTGTGTCCGATGGACATACAAGCTGATCACAGTGATAAAAAAAAGAAAGAAGTAAAAACAAAACAAAAAAAACCCATACTCACCTGTCCAGGGAGCCGGTGTTCGCAGCTACGGTAGCCTCTCCCGGGCTCCGGGTCCCCCATATGCTGCAGTGTGACCACAGTGCGGTAAAGGGACGCTGCAAAGCGCCAGCGCACTTTACAGCACCGGGGGTCACCGCAGCACACAGGATCCGGTGCCCGGCAGCCCAGCAGAAGCAGCGCAGACCGGCTCCCTGGACAGGTGAAAATATTATCCTGCTGGGGGGGGTGCACGGGGGGAGGGGTGGTTGACCGGGCGGTGCTGGTAAGCTATAGATAATCCATTCTCTGTTCTGGTACGCAGGCACCTGCTGTATACTTACTTGTATATAACAGTGCCTGTATTTGTATAATGTACTGTACTATGGGCCTAATTCAGACCTAATCGCCGTTGCGCAAATTCACAAGGTGGACGATTATCGATAGACTGCGCATGTTTACGGATCGTAGTGCACATTCGCGAGGGAAAACTGCTACCTTTTTTAGATCGCTAGGCATACGCAAGTTGATTGACAGGTAGCAGACGTTTGGGGGTGGTAACTGACCGTTTTCTGGGAGCGTCAAGAAAAACGCAGGCGTTCCCAAGAGTTTTCATGGAGGGTGTGTGACGTCAGCGCCGGCCCCGATCAGCCTGTGTGTATCGCACTCTAGGGGTAAGTCCTGCGCTGCGCACAGACTGGAAAAATCATTAGATGGTGAATGAGTTGCGAATGGATTTGCAGCTGAGCGGTGCTTTTTCGCACAGTGTACGCAGACTAGCACGGGACGGTTACTCACTTTGTCTGGACGGTGACTATCCGATCGCAAACCTCTGCGAACTCACAGAGGAGCAATCAGGTCTGATTTAGGCCCTATTTTTGGCACTTTCTTCTCTCATATATGTAGAATTAAATTCATATATGATCATTGCTTTAATCTGTAAAATATACATTTATTTGAGTGCATATATTTCTGTAATAAATCTTGTAATCATATGTACTAATGTATTGTTTATTATACTTTCCCTCATCTGTAGCTGTTATCTCAGTTCATAGATTATTAACCTTCTTATCGTATTATCTCAGCGGGAAATATCCACTGTGTGTGTAAGTATATGGTGTGATTAATAAGGTGTGACTGCCAGTCTTCCAATATTAGCCAGTAATCCACTGTCTGATCCAGATAAGATGATTTACATACCCTAACGTCCCGGTACTCAATATCCTCTTACCTTCCCTAACCTTAAGCCATACCCTATTACCTTCCCTAACCTTAAGCCATACCCTCTTATCTTCCCTAACCTTTAGCCATAACCTATTACCTTCCCTAACCTTAAGCTATAACCTCATACCTTCTGTAACCTTAAGCCATACCCTCTTACTTTCCCTAACCTTAAGTCATACCCTATTACCTTCCCTAACCTTAAGTCATACCCTATTACCTTCCCTAACCTTAAGTCATAGCCTCTTACCTTCCCTAACCTTAAGCCATAACCTCTTACCTTCCCTAACCTTAAGTCATACCCTATTACCATCCCTAACCTTAAGTCATAGCCTCTTACCTTCCCTAACCTTAAACCATACCCTATTACCTTCCCTAACCTTGAGCCACAACTTCTTACTCAGAGCCGGCCCTAACCAATATGATGCCCTAGGCAAGATTTTGGCTGGTGCCCCCTAGCACCACCGCTGGTTCTGCCTCTGACCTTGCACCTCTTTCCCAGCACCATCACCCCTCACCCATAGCAGTCCTTGTACCCCCTATATTTTAAATAGGAACAGTTTGCACATTTGACGCACAGCCCAAAAAGGGGCATCTTCTTGCTGGGAAGGGGCATGGCCACACAATAGTAACGCCAATTCCAATTACGCCACACAGTACTGCAACTTTATTCACATTTTATCTTGCGATAGTGTCCATAATTCCCATTACATCCCACAGTATTATAACTTTACCTTATAAACGTTACTCCTCACAATAGAGCCCCTTATTCACATTACATCACACTGAATTGCTCTTTATTCACATTACACCACACCTTAGTGATCTTTATTCACATTAGACGACACAGTAGTGCCCTTTCTATATGCAACGCCACATAGTAGAGCACCTTATACACATAATGCCACACATTAGTAATGCAATTATACACAATTCCACACAGTAATGCCCCTTACACATATGAGACACATTAATGTCCTTATAAACACAATGCACCTTACACATTATGACACCCTTTATTAATGCCCTTCTACACATAATGTCCCTCATACATATGCCGCACATTATTAATGCCCTTATACACATAATGACACAATATAGTGCCCCCTACACATTTGCTGCACATTATTAGTGCCCCTATACATGTAATGACACACATACAGTAGTACCCTGTTACACATATGCCGCACATTATTAATGCCCTTATACACATAATGACACACTTAGTGGCCCTATACACATATGTTGCACATTATTAATGCATTTTTACATGACACACATAATGCTCCTTACACATATTTTCCGAACACTACTGCACAACCAACCCACTCACATGCACACAGCACTCACACTGCCACTAACACTGTGACCTCTGCCTATGCTTGGATACAGATGTGTCCTCACAAATCTTGCATCAATGCTAACGTTGGGCACCTTTTTTTTTAATGAAAATGCATCTTATTTGCATTGCTATGTGGCTAGGATGCACAAGCAGTTTCTGCTTATTAAAATTATATGCAGCATGCCTATATATTGTGTGACATTGTGGCTGTATCTGCATATGAAATGCTACACACAGAATATAGGCATGCCGCATATCATTTTAATCAGCAGAAGCTGATGATGCCCCTATGCAATTGCCTAGTTTGCTTATGCCTATGGCCGGCTCTGCTCTTACCTTCTCTAACCTTAAGCCACAACCTATTACCTTCCCTAACCTTAAGCCATAACCTCTTACCTTCCCTAACCTTAAGCCATAACCTCTTACCTACCCTAACCTTAAGCCATAACCTCTTACCTTCCCTAACCTTAAGCCATAACCTCTTACCTTCCCTAACCTTAAGCCACAACCTCTTACCTTCCCTAACCTTAAGCCATAACCTCTTACCTTCCCTAACCTCAAGCTATAACCTCTTACCTTTCCTAACCTTAAGCCATACACTATTACCTTTAGAGATGAGCGGGTTCGGATTTACTCGGTTCTGAACGCCAGAATTATCACAAGTTCTTTTTTTTCTGGATTTTTCTTATTGGCCAATAAGGAGATTTGGGTAAATCCGAGTAAAACCGAACCCGCTCATCTCTAATTACCGTATCTAACTTTAAGTTATACCCTCTTACCTTCCTTAACCTTAAACTATAACCTCTTACCTCAGGATTTGGTATCGGGTATTATAGTAGGGGAACCCATAGGAAACAGCGACCACAATATGGTCACATTCAATATCAGTTTCTACAAACAGCCCTATACTGGCTCAACTTGGACTTTAAACTTTAGCAAAGCCAACTTTGAAATGAGGGTATTTTTCAGGGATATTGAATGGGAAGGTTTGTTTTTAGGAAAAAATACTACGGAGAAATGGGAGGTACTAAAATTCCTGCTAGCTAAAAATACACTCAAATATATTCCTATGAGTAGCAAAACAGGGAATAAAAATCATAAACCGATGTGGCTTAACAAAAAGATTAAGGAACTTATGGGCAAGAAAAGGCGAGCATTTAAAAAATACAAATCTGACGGGGAAGCAGAGTCATTTCAGCACTATAAGGAATGTAACAAAAATTGCAAACAGGAAATAAGAGCGGCTAAAGTAGAAACTGAAAAACTAGTAGCAAAGGAAAGCAAAGCGAATCCCAAAAAATTCTTTAAATACATTAATAGCAAGAGATTAAAAAAGGAGAGTATAGGCCCTTTGAAAGACAAGTTGGGAGTCTTAAGCAAAAATGATAATGACATAGCGGACACACTAAATGAGTTTTTTTCAACAGTATTCACCAGAGAGGACCCAATTCAGGGACTGACACACAATCTCAATAATGACAATATCACACTGATAGGTACTTATTTAAGAGAGGAAGTAGTCTGTGACCGATTAAAACATTTAAAGATTAATAAATCACCAGGGCCCGATGGTATTCATCCAAGGGTTCTAATGGAGCTTCACTCTGAACTGGCAAAACCGCTATCTTTGATCTTTGAGGATTCAGTTATATCAGGTATGGTTCCCAAAGACTGGCGTATAGCGGAAGTAGTGCCTATATTCAAAAAGGGAAGTAAAGCTGAACCAGGTAATTATAGACCAGTTAGTCTTACATCTATAGTGGGGAAAGTATTGGAAGGTATTCAAAGAGATAGTATTCAGAAGTTCCTTGAAACCAATAAGGTCATTAAAAGGAATCAACATGGGTTTATGAAGGACAGATCCTGTCAAACCAACTACTTGGCTTTTATGAAAAAGAAAGCGCAAACCTAGATCAGGGTAAAGAGGTGGATGTAATCTTTTTAGACTTTGCCAAAGCGTTCGATACTGTACCACACATGAGACTTATATACAAGCTACAAGAATCAGGGCTAGGAAGCACAATATGCACTTGGGTCAAAAACTGGTTAGATAATAGGAAGCAGCGCGTTGTGGTTAATGGATCTTTTTCAACTTGGACTGAAGTGCCAAGTGGTGTGCCGCAAGGCTCAGTATTAGGACCGCTATTGTTCAATATTTTCATTAACGACCTAACAGAAGGTCTATGTCCCAATCCTGACTGTAGGTTTTATATTTGGTGACTTACCCCTGCCATCTGTCCTGGATCCTGTGTCTTTTCACTCACGGAGTTAAACAGCTTGTCAGCACTATGAGTTTTCCTGAGTTCTCTGCCTGAGAGGTAATAGTTAATTAGCTCCACCTGTGGTGATCTCCTGTGTGAGGCTGAATTCAGTAATCTGAACTTTAGGTCTAAAAGCAAGCATCCTGTGTTTTGCAGAAGTTCAGGCTTCAGTGTTCTCTCGGCCTGCTAGGCCTCATTCTACATCACAGCCTTGGCTAGAGTAGTCACATGACAGTGACTGTTCACCTGACCCAGAGTTGTTCAATCCTCTGCCAGCCTGAGACTCTCTGCATCACCTAATCCTGCTCACCAATCACCAAGGACCAGGAAGTATAAATCAGGAGGCTGAGTTAGAAACTGGGCCAGTTCCTTGTGTCACACACAGCTATGTGTGAGCATTCAAGCTGAGCTCCCTAAAGTTGTGATCTCCAGAGTTCCCGTATCCCGGTACCTCTGTACCTCAGTGCCTCTGTACCTCTGTGCTTCCCGCACCTCCGTGTCTCAGCACCTCCGTGCCTCAGTACCTCCATGCTTCCAGCACCTCCGTGCCTCAGCATCTCCGTGACTCAGCCCGCCGTGCCTCAGAACCTCCGTGCCTCAGCACCTCCGTGACTCAGCCCTCCGTGCCTCAGCACCTACATGCCTCAGTACCTCCGTGCCTCAGCACCTCCGTGTCTCAGCACCTCCGTGCCTCAGTACCTCTGTGCTTCCAGCACCTCCGTGCCTCAGTACCTCCGTGCCTAAGCACCTCCGTGCCTCAGTACCTCTGTGCTTCCAGCACCTCCGTGCCTCGGTACCTCCGTGCCTCAGTACCTCCACGCCTCTGTGCCTCCGTGCCGCAGCACCTCCGTGTCTCAGCACCTCCGTACCTCAGTACCTCCGTGCTTCCAGCACCTCCGTGCCTCAGCATCTCCGTGCTTCCAGCACCTCCGTGCCTCAGCACCCCAGTGTCTCTACGCACCCCAGTGTCTCCAAGCACCTCAGTGTCTCCAAGCACCTCAGTGTCTCCAAGCACCTCAGTGTCCCCAAGCATCTCAGTGTCTCCAAGCACCCCGTGCCCTTTAGCACAGTTGTACCTGGTATTCTTCACTGATTCATCAGTGCCTTTCCAGATCTGTCTTTCAGGAGACCTTCAGCGTCCACACGTGCCTCCTGTCTGCCGACCTAATCCTGCATGAGGAGAACCTAGATTCGGCCATCTCTGCTGCGGTTCCTCTTCCCAGTCACCGGAAGAAACCCAGAGTCCACAACACTCCCAAACCAGGTCAGTGGTAGTCGCCCGCACAGACTTCACTAACACCGGGTTCACAAAACCTCAGTCATGACAGTAGGAACTGGCCACATGGACCCGGCCGAAAGTGTTTGTCTGATGCAGGACCTCCTAAGCAATATTGCAGGACGCTTGGAAGGTCTGGAGTCGACTCAGCATCAATTGGCACAGTGTCTGCAGCGGAGTTCTTTCTCCAGAGATTCTCTGACGTTCTGCACTAGGACTCCTGACCAACTGCAGATTTTCTACCAGACGTTATTACAGTTACAAGAACTTTTGTCTAGTATTCTTTCTGTGATGCCTGATCTCTTCAGGAATACTACCAACGTTGTTGATCCTGTTTTGTCCCAACCAGTTAATAGAGTCTCTTCCTCTGTGCAAGGAAAAGTTGTTCATCAGAGCTATCCACGGACCAAGCTCTCTGAAGCTGAACGTCAGCGGCGTAGGGAGCTACACCTCTGTCTTTATTGTGGAAATTCCGGTCATTTTGTTAAAGACTGCATTCTTCGCAAGCCAGGGAATGGTGACAAATCTCAGTATCATAGTGCTCATGTCTACAAGTCATCCACAGTAGCTGATCCTGCTACTGCTGACGGGGGTATCAAGAAGGCTACTCTGAAAGAGACTCAAATTTATGACTGGGGTCCAGTTATTAAAAGCCCTTATTCCAAGTTGGGTGTCCAGAGAAGAATATTCAAGCCATTTAGAGTCACAGAGGAGTCAGAGTGTCCAGCCCCAGGAGGGGCGTCTTCAGAGTGTCCAGCCCCAGGAGGGGCATCTTCAGAGTGTCCAGCCCCAGGAGGGGCGTCTTTAGAGTGTCCAGCCCCAGGAGGGGCGTCTTCAGAGTGTCCAGCCCCAGGAGGGGCGTCTTCAGAGTGTCCAGCCCCAGGAGGGGCGTCTTCAGAGTGTCCAGCCCCAGGAGGGGCAGCCCCAGGAGGGGCGTCTTCAGAGTGTCCAGCCCCAGGAGGGGCATCTTCAGAGTGTCCAGCCCCAGGAGGGGCATCTTCAGAGTGTCCAGCCCCAGGAGGGGCGTCTTTGTCTTCAGCCCAAGGAGGGGCGTCTTTGTCTTCAGCCCAAGGAGGGGCATCTTTGTCTTCAGCCCAAGGAGGGGCGTCTTTGTATTCAGCCCAAGGAGGGGAGTCCGTATCTACAGCCCCAGGAGGGTCGTCTTTGTCTTCAGCCCAAGGAGGGGCATCTTTGTCTTCAGCCCAAGAAGGGGCGTCTTTGTCTTCAGCCCAAGGAGGGGCGTCCGTGTCTTCAGCCCAAGGAGGGGCATCCGTGTATTCAGCCCAAGGAGTGGCGTCCATATCTACAGCCCAAGGAGGGGTGTCCGTGTCTACAGCCCCAGTGAGGGGTTCAGAGGGTCCAGCCCCAGAGAGACTACAGAGCGCTGCCCAGCCAAAGAGACTACAGAGTGCTGCCCAGCCAGAGAGACTACAGAGCGCTGCCCAGCCAAAGAGTCTACAGAGTGCTGCCCAGCCAGAGAGTCTACAGAGTGCTGCCCAGCCAGAGGTCTACAGAGTGCTGCCCAGCCAGAGAGTCTACAGAGTGCTGCCCAGCCCCGTGAAGAGGGGGCTCTTGCCTGAGCCCAGCCCCGTGAAGAGGGGGCTCTTGCCTCAGCCCAGCCCCGTGAAGAGGGGGCTCTTGCCTCAGCCCAGCCCCATGAAGAGGGGGCTCCTGCCTTAGTTCAGCCTCGTGAAGAAGGGGCTCAGCCCGTCCCGGTTCCAGCCGGTCCAGCGATACTCCAGGACCAGCCTGGTCAGTCTTCGTTGGCTCCAGCCAATTCAAGTGTTCTCAAATCCAATCCAGTCCTACTCGTCCAGCCAAAGCTTTCTCCAGTTTCAGCCTCTAACCTTTCGTCTGATGGTTTACCACCTATTTACTTTGATGGAGATTTATTGCAATATTCCGCTCTGGTTGAACAATTACTCTCTCTGATGGAGTCTGATCCTTCAGGTGCAGTAACTCCTTCCAACGTTACTCGATATCTATTCCTGGCATTCAGAGGAAGAGCTTTGGAGTGGGCCAACAGGCTTTTTGAGAGGAATGATCCTGTGTTCCATGATTTACAGACGTTTAGTAATGCAGTCTTTAAAGAATCTGACTCAGTTAAAAGATCATGCTCCAAAAAGAATCTCAGTTCGTCTTCATTCAAACTACAACAGTCTGATACAAAAGTAAGTTTGTCCAGTCCTGCCAAAGATAATCCAAGTATCTCCTTCCGTAAGAATCCGACCATTAAGGTTGGTCATGTAGGAGTCTCTCCTAGCCAATACTAAGTTCTCTGCCACAGAATTCAAAGCTACAGTGCACTTCTTGGTCATTTTCAACCTATGTATCTAAAGGAGATTCGTATTTTCCATTAGACTTGGACTCAGACTCTGAATTTGATCCAGTTTATGATGCTACTCCTTTCCTGGGAGGTGCTGTTCCTTCCTGTTATGCTTCCACGCATGAAGAGGTTCCAGAATCACCAAAAAGCTCTACAGGTCTCTGTATGAAAAGTCCTCGTTATAGAACAAGATTTAATTTAAGCCTCAGTGGAGTGCTAGCTTCGAAAGCACAATCTTCTCGCACTACAAAACGAGGGGAGGAGCCTTCTACAGTTTCTTCCTCAGTCCTTTCTGATGAAGGAAATTCCAGTCTTGTCTATGATGGATGGTCTACCTGTTCTGAAGATGATCAGGAAGACTTCTAAAGAATCCAGCTTAAGTTTTGTTTCTGGACCCTCTGGTTTCCACTTTTTAGAAGCTTTGTGTACAAGTTATTCATCAAGTTCCTCTAAGATTCAAGATGGGTGTCCGGAGTCCACCCTTGAAGAGGGGGATACTGTCACAATCCTGACTGTAGGTTTTATATTTGGTGACTTACCCCTGCCATCTGTCCTGGATCCTGTGTCTTTTCACTCACGGAGTTAAACAGCTTGTCAGCACTATGAGTTTTCCTGAGTTCTCTGCCTGAGAGGTAATAGTTAATTAGCTCCACCTGTGGTGATCTCCTGTGTGAGGCTGAATTCAGTAATCTGAACTTTAGGTCTAAAAGCAAGCATCCTGTGTTTTGCAGAAGTTCAGGCTTCAGTGTTCTCTCGGCCTGCTAGGCCTCATTCTACATCACAGCCTTGGCTAGAGTAGTCACATGACAGTGACTGTTCACCTGACCCAGAGTTGTTCAATCCTCTGCCAGCCTGAGACTCTCTGCATCACCTAATCCTGCTCACCAATCACCAAGGACCAGGAAGTATAAATCAGGAGGCTGAGTTAGAAACTGGGCCAGTTCCTTGTGTCACACACCGCTATGTGTGAGCATTCAAGCTGAGCTCCCTAAAGTTGTGATCTCCAGAGTTCCCGTATCCCGGTACCTCTGTACCTCAGTGCCTCTGTACCTCTGTGCTTCCAGCACCTCCGTGCCTCAGTACCTCCGTGCCTCAGCACCTCCGTGCCTCAGTACCTCTGTGCTTCCAGCACCTCCGTGCCTCAGCATTTCCGTTACTCAGCCCTCCGTGCCTCAGCACCTCCGTGCCTCAGCATCTCCGTGACTCAGCCCTCAGTGCCTCAGCACCTCCGTGCCTCAGCACCTCCGTGCCTCAGCACCTCCGTGCCTCAGTACCTCCATGCCTCAGCACCTCCGTGTCTCAGCACCTCCGTGCCTCAGTACCTCTGTGCTTCCAGCACCTCCGTGCCTCAGTACCTCCGTGCCTAAGCACCTCCGTGTCTTAGCACCTCCGTGCTTCCAGCACCTCCGTGCCTCAGTACCTCCGTGCCTTAGCGCCTCTGTGCCTCCGTGCCGCAGCACCTCTGTGCCGCAGCACCTCCGTGCTTCCAGCACCTCCGTGCTTCAGCACCTCCGTGCCTCAGCATCTCCGTGCTTCCAGCACCTCCGTGCCTCAGCACCCCAGTGTCTCTACGCACCCCAGTGTCTCCAAGCACCTCAGTGTCTCCAAGCACCTCAGTGTCTCCAAGCACCTCAGTGTCCCCAAGCATCTCAGTGTCTCCAAGCACCCCGTGCCCTTTAGCACAGTTGTACCTGGTATTCTTCACTGATTCATCAGCGCCTTTCCAGTTCTGTCTTTCAGGAGACCTTCAGCGTCCACACGTGCCTCCTGTCTGCCGACCTAATCCTGCATGAGGAGAACCTAGATTTGGCCATCTCTGCTGCGGTTCCTCTTCCCAGTCACCGGAAGAAACCCCGAGTCCACAACACTCCCAAACCAGGTCAGTGGTAGTCGCCCGCACAGACTTCACTAACACCGGGTTCACAAAACCTCAGTCATGACAGTCTAGAGAGCATGGTGTCAATTTTTGCAGATGATACCAAATTGTGTAAGGCTATAAATACAGAGGAGGATGCCGAGTCTCTTCAGAACGACTTAGTTAAATTAGAAGCATGGGCAGCCAAATGGAGAATGCGCTTCAACACAGACAAGTGTAAGGTAATGCACTGTGGTAACAAGAACAAAAATTACACCTACCTACTAAATGGGGTAAAATTAGGGGATTCTGTACTGGAAAAGGACTTAGGTGTCCTCATAGATAGCAAGCTAAGAAGTAGTATCCAAAGTAGGACTGCAGCAAAGAAGGCTAATAAGATATTAGCATGCATAAAACGGGGTATTGATGCTAGGGACGAGAGTATTATACTCCCATTATATAAATCACTAGTGAGGCCACACCTTGAATACTGTGTACAGTTCTGGGCACCATACTACAAAAAGGATATCCTGGAGCTTGAAAAGGTACAGAGGAGGGCGACCAAACTAATTAAGGGCATGGAGACGATGGAATACAAGGAAAGGCTTGAAAGACTAGGCATGTTTACATTGGAAAAGCGGAGACTAAGAGGGGATATGATCAACATCTACAAATATATAAGGGGACAATGCACAGAGCTTGCGCGGGACCTGTTTTTGGTTAGATCAACACACAGGACTCATGGACACTCGGTCAGGTTAGAGGAGAGGAGATTCCGCACAATACGGCGTAAAGGCTTTTTCACGGTAAGGACAATACGTGTTTGGAATTCCCTGCCCGAGGGAGTTGTAATGGCGGAATCTGTCAACACCTTTAAGAATGGGTTAGATAAATTCCTATTGGATAAGGATATCCAGGGGTATGGTGCATAGTCATGCATTATAGTTACTATAAATAGGGATAAAATGCAATGGCTGACAGCAGCATCAGTCAGAAATTTTAGTCAAATCATCATGCATAGGACACCACAAATAGGTTGAACTCGATGGACAATTGTCTTTTTTCAACCTCAGATACTATATGAATGGAACATATAAATAGTTGCGCAATGAACAAATGAAGCAGCCGTATATTTCTGTTAACAAAAGGTGTCTCAAATAACCTTCAAAGATACAATGGAAAAAGAAGTTGTAACAAAATGTTACTTCATTAATAAACCAAAACACTCACAATATTCAGGTGTTTCTAGAGCATATCAATCCATCCTCAAGTAGTTTCCAAAATCAGGATGGCCAAATTATAGATGTAACCTTGGTTTTCCCAAAAACCTGATAAAATGAAGCAAAACCTACGTCCACCGTTTTCAAAGTCAAATGTGGTGGTTACATAGAAAGAGAAATTATGGTGCAATACCTTTCATAAAAAAGGGGTAATTTTATTCACAATAACGCACTCACAATTTAAAAAATGAATGAAAACATGTAATACATCACTCCAATGTAAGAGTCCTCTCTGGTCTAAAGGGTAAATCTCCCGGTGTTCCCAAGATGGAAAAGGGATTTGACACAACCCGGGTAAAAGTGTCAGTCGCCGGAGATCACCACAAGAGTCCTGGACGGGTTTCTTATTAATGAAGTAACATCCTTATATTTGCGTTACTACACGATCATCTGCCTCCTGTGCCTTTCACATACCCTGTCTCAAACTGAGTTTTGATACCGAGTGGGCACAGTTTCTTCTTGTCTTGTCAGATTATTTATAAGAAGAATATTGAACTATCGTATGGACTATCCTCCCTCATATAGGATCTAACCCAATTTGAGGATCATTCTAAGGGTGATTATCCATATTACTCTCTTTGGTTCAGATTTAGCGCCATTGTGTTTTTGTTACAACTTCTTTTTCCATTATAACCTCAGATACTATGTTACTATGTTACTAATCTTAAACTATAACCTCTTACCTTCCCTAAACTTAAGCTATAACATCTTAACTTCCCTAACCTTAAGCAATAACCTATTACCTTCCCTAACCTTAAGCCAGAGCCTCTTACCTTCCCTAACCTTAAGCCAGAGCCTCTTACCTTCCCTAACCTTAAACCAGAGCCTCTTACCTTCTCTTAAGCCAGAGCCTCTTACTTTCCCTAACCTTAAGCCACAGCCTCTTACCTTCACTAAACTTAAGCCATAACCTCTTACCTTCACTAACCTTAACCAATAACCTATTACCTTCCGTAACCTTAAGCCATAACCTCTTACCTTCCCTAACCTTAAGTCATAACCTCTTACCTTCCCTAACCTTAAGCCATAGCCACTTAACCTTCCTTAACCTTAAGCCATAACCTCTTACCTTTCCTAACCTTAAGCCATACCCTCTTACCTTCCCTAACTTAAGCCATAACCTCTTGCCTTCCCTAACCTTAAGCTATAACCTTTTACAATCCATAAACTAAAGCTATAACCTCGTACCTTCCTTAACCTTAAACCATAACCTCTTACCTTCCCTAACCTTAAGCTTTAACATCTTACCTTCTCTAACCTTACGCTATACCATCTTACATACCATAATATTAAACCACAGGTTCTCAAACTCGGTTCTCAGGACCCCACATGGTTCATGTTTTGCAGGTCACCTGTAGATTTTTTAAATGTGACAGTTGGTGATACACAGTGCAGCTGCCGAGTGACATGGAAAACGTGAACCGTGTGGGGTCCTGAGGACCACTGTATTAAACTATAGCCTCTAACCGTCCCTAACCTTAAGTCATAACCTCTTACATTTCCTAACCTTAAGCCATAACCTCTTACCTTCTCTAACCTTAAGCCATGACCTCTTACCTTTCCTAACCTTACGCTATAACATCTTACATTCCATAATATTAAACCATAGCCTCTTACCTTCCCTAACCTTAAGCCATAACCTCTTACATTCCCTAACCTTAAACCATAACCTCTTTCTTTCCCTAACCTTAAGCCATAACCTCTTACCTTCCCTAACCTTAAACCATAACCTCTTCCTTTCCCTAACCGTAAGCCATAACCTCTTACCTTCCCTAACCTTAAGCCATAACCTCTTACCTTCCCTAACCTTAAACCATAACTTAGAAAAAGTATTGAAGTAGCAGCAGTTGCAACAATAGTAGTAGTAGTAACGTTAGTGTTAGTAGTTAATAGTAACACTGGTTAGTACTTCTGCTGCTAATACTGGGGCATTACTACTGTATATATTTCTGTTATACTGGAGGCATTAATATATATATAAATATATATCTCCTATATAATAGCCCAGATCTGTGACTTTGTGCTTCATTTGCTAATGCTGGGTGGAGTCACAAAACTGGGCGGAGTTAGTCAAATGAGTCACAGAATTGGGCAAATCTATAGGAGACTAGGAGCAGGAGCAGATGGTATGGGCATGGCACAGGCAGGGGTGCATACCTCCCAGCTTTCTTCAGGCAGAAGGAGGGACACACGCACGGTGAAAAGGAGGTGTGGCCAACGAAAAGGGGCGTGGCTTCACGTGAGCACCCACGATCGCGAGCCACGCCCCGTTTTCGTCAGTGAGGTGGCATTCCCAGCGCTCTGTGAGCTGCTGGCATGCCCCCAGGGGCGGATTATAAGTCCGGGAGGCCCAGGGCACTTGAGACAGGGGGCCTATCTCATTGCTGTGCCTGCTGTGGGTTTGGGGGCGTGGCTTAACCGCGGACACGTGACCACGCCCCCTTATGAAAATTCCGGGAATTGTTTTTTTTTTAAATGAGATTTTGGCCCCTCAGCTAGGGGTAAATCCAGAGGGGGAGGTCGCTCCCCCATACACACCCACACAGGCAGAAGAAAGCAGGGAAGCTGCTGCCTCCCTGCAACACCACAGACCTGCCAACACGCAGCAGCGTGTGCTGACTGTAGCACAATGCTGCTGCAGTTACTGGCAGGACGGGGGAGCTTCAGAGCTGGGACAGAGCTACTCCAGCTGGGGGGCCCCCTAAAACTGTGGGGCCTGCAGTACGTACCCCCTGCCCCCCCCCCCTTAATTCGGCTCTGCTGCCGGACCCCCCCCTTAATCCGTATCCCCTGATACCCCCTCTCCCTCTGTCTCCACTAAATAGAAAATCGGGACCGTTGGGAGGTGTGGGGGTGTGTGAGGGGGTATGCCGTACAGACAGACAGGCACCGGCTCACTGTGTGCTTGACCCCCCACATCAGCATACTCAGCAGGGGCTCTCTGGCACGGAGGAGCGTCACTGTCTGGCACACTCCACGCTTCTTAGCTGTAGTTTTGTGGGGCACCTGCCGCTGTGCAGGTTCCGTACTGCCTCTGTTATCTCCAGCCCTGGCAACCTCACCGCTAGCTGCAGCGCTGCCACCCGCAGTGAGGTGCGCCCAGCTCCTTCACACACTTTAGCCGGCGGGCAGCACTGCAGAAGTCCGCGCTGCTTGCAGGCTCCGACCCCCTCCTCCCTCCAGCTGCAGCGTCTCCTGGGGGCTAACCAGTCACTCCCAGTCTCCCCTTACCACAGTGCCCAGCAGCCGCGAGGTCCGCGCCACGTGCATGCTATGACCCCCTCCTCCCTCCAGCCGCAGCATCTCCTGGGGGCTAACCAGTCACTCCCAGTCTCACCTTACCACAGTGCCCAGCAGCCGCGCGAGGTCCGCGGTGTGTGACCGAGGAGTGGGGGGGAGGGATGCAGACGGGCGGGCAGAGGAAGCAGGACTCCAGCCTGAGAGAGTCAGCCATGCCAAGTCTCCAGCAGCAGCAGATCCCAACAGGTTGGAGTGGAACAGCAGCAGCCAGCAGCAGTGACTCCGGTAAGACACATCTGTCTGTCACCACTGTTCTGTCCCTAATACCAATCTCTCCCGTGCCCTGTGTTCTGTCATGTCCCTGTCACCCCTGGCCTTGCCCTGTCACTGTTATCCTGGCCCTGTCACCCTAATCCTGGCCCTGTCACCCTTATCCTGGCCCTGTTACCCCTATCCTGGCCCTGTCACCCCTGGCCTTGCCCTGTCACCCCTGGCCTTGCCCTGTCACCCCTATCCTGGCCCTGTTACCCCTATCCTGGCCCTGTCACCCCTGTGCTTGCTCTGTCAACCCTATCATGGCCCTGTCACCTCTGTCCTGGTCCTGCCGCCCCTACCCTGGACCTGTCACCCATATTCTGTCCCTGTAATTTCTGTCCTGGCCCCTGTCCTGGCCCACCCCTCCACCCACAGCATCTACATATACCCTCCCCCATCCGCAGTCCCCCCCGCACCTGCTACATTCTGTACATCGTGCCCTGCGGGTGCTGTTCGCGCCATCGCAAGGGGCTGCGCCTCCTTCACCATTGCACGCCCTTTCATTGTGCAATATTTAACCACTAACAAAGGAATGCAGGTAATACTCCATATAATACAAATATTGAACCCCAGATAGGCATGCAAGAGTTAAGGGGGCATAGCCCCTTGTGACGGTGTGAAGAGCGCCCGTAGGGCGAGATGAAGCACCTAGTATATATATATATATATATACATATTATACCAGGAGTATCCCTATATGTTTCTATTATACTGGGGTATCACTATTATCATTTCTATTATACTGGAGGCATTACTGTATATATCTATTATACTGGAGTAATGACTATATATATTTATCATACTGGGGGTATTACCATATATTAGAGATGTGCAGTGGGCATTTTTCGGGATTTGTGTTTTGGTTTTGGATTCGGCTCTGCGGTCGTGTTTTGGATTTGGATGCGTTTTGGCAAAACCTCCCTGGAAATTTTTGTCGCAATCGGGTGCGTTTTGAATTCTGGTGTTTTATTTTCAAAATGACCACAAAAACAGCATAAATCATAGAATTTGGTGGTAATTTTGGTCCCATAGTATTATTAACATCAATAACCATAATTTCCACTCATTTCCAGTCTATTGTGAACATCCCTCACACCTCACAATATTATTTTTAGTCCTAAAATTTGCACCGAGGTCGCTGGATGGACGGCACAAACACCTGGCCCATCTAGGAGTGGCACTGCAGTGTCAGACAGGATGGCTCTAAAAAAAATGGTCCCCAAACAGCACGTGATGCAAAGATAAAAATAAAAAAAAGAGGTGCAAGATGGAATTGTCCTTGGGCCCTCCCACCCACCCTTATGTTGTATAAACAGGACATGCACACTTTAACAAACCCATCATTTCAGCAACAGGGTCTGCCACACGACTGTGGCTGAAATTATTGGTTGGTTTGGGCCTTAACCAAAAAAGAAGCAATCAATCTCTCCTTGCACAAACTGGCTCTACAGAGGCAAGATGTCCACCTCCTCCTCATCATCCAATTCCTCACCCCTTTCACTGTGTACATCCCCCTCCTCGCAGAGTATTAATTCGTCCCCACTGGAATCCACCATCACAGGTCCCTGTGTACTTTCTGGAGGCAATTGCTGGTAAATGTCTCCACAGAGGAATTTATTATAATTCATTTTGATGAACATCATCTTCTCCACATTTTGTGGAAGTAACCTCCTACGCTGATCGCTGACAAGGTTACACTAAACATTCTTTCGGAGTACACACAGGTAAAATAAAGCCAGTTTGTGCAAGGGCCTCCAAATTGCCTCTTTTTCCTGTTTGTATACGTACGGACTGTCTGACATGCCTACTTGGATGCTGTCACTCATATAATCCTCCACCATTCTTTCAATAGTGACAGAATCATATGCAGTGACAGTAGACGACATGTCAGTAATTGTTGGCAGGTCCTTCAGTCTGGTCCAGATGTCAGCTATCACTCCTGACTGCCCTGCATCACCGCCAGCGGGTGTTTTTGGAAATTTTATCCTTTTCCTGGCAGCTCCAGTTGCGGTAGAAAATGAAAGAGGAAAGGTTGGCGGGTCACGTTCCGCTTGACTTGACAAGTGTTTTACTAGCAGGTCTTTCAACATCTGCAGACTTGTGTTTGTCGGAAACAGAGACACAACATAGGCTTTAAATCTAGGATCGAGCACGGTGGCCAAAATGTAGTGCTCTGATTTCAACAGATTGACCACCCGTGAATCCTGGTTAAGCGAATTAAGGGCTCCATCCACAAGTCCCACATGCCTAGCGGAATCGCTCCATTTAAGCTCCTTCTTCAATCTCTCCAGCTGCTTCTGCAAAAGCCTGATGAGGGGAATGACCTGACTCAGGCTGGCAGTGTCTGAACTGACTTCACGTGTGGCAAGTTCAAAGGGTTGGAGAACCTTGCACAACGTTGAAATCATTCTCCATTGCACTTGAGTCAGGTGCATTTCCCCTCCTTTGCCTATATTGTAGGCAGATGTATAGGCTTGAATGGCCTTTTGCTGCTCCTCCATCCTCTGAAGCATATAGAGGGTTGAATTCCACCTCGTTACCACCTCTTGCTTCAGGTGATGGCAGGGCATGTTCAGGAGTGTTTGCTGGTGCTCCAGTCTTTGGCACGCGGTAGCGGAATGCCGAAAGTGGCCCGCAATTCTTCATGCCACCGACAGTATCTCCATTACGCCCCTGTCATTTTTTTTAAAATTCTGCACCACCAAATTCATTGTATGTGCGAAACATGGGATGTGTTGGAATTTGCCCACATGTAATGCACACACAATATTGGTGGCGTTGTCCGAAGTCACAAATCCCCAGGAGAGTCCAATTGGGGTAAGCCAATCTACGATGATGTTCCTCGGTTTCCGTAAGAGGTTGTCAGCTGTGTGCCTCTTTTGGAAAGCGGTGATACAAAGCGTAGCCTGCCTAGGAACGAGTTGGCATTTGCGAGATGTTGCTACTGTTGCTGCTGGAGGCAATACATCTACCCAGTGGGCTGTCACAGTCATATAGTCCTTAGTCTGCCCTGCTCCACTTGTCCATATGTCCGTGGTTAAGTGAACAGTGGGTACAACTGCATTTTTAAGGACACTGATGACTCTTTTTCTGACATCTGTGTACATTCTCGGTATCGCCTGCCTAGAGAAGTGGAACCTAGATGGTATTTGGTACCGGGGACACACTACCTCAAGCAATTCTCTAAGTCTCTGTGATCTAACGGTGGATACACCAACATAATTGTCAAGGCCTGAGTTATCCACTTTGCAACAGGATGACTGCTGTGATATTTCATCTTCCTCGCAAAGGACTGTTGGACAGTCGATTGCTTACTGGAAGTAGTACAATTGGTCTTCCGACTTCCCCTCTGGGATGACGATCGACTCCCAGCAGCAACAACGGCAGCGCCGGCAGCAACAGCAGCAGTAGGCGTTCCACTCAAGGATCCATCGGAGGAATCCCAGTTAGGAGAGGACTCATCAGACTTGCCAGTGACATGGCCTGCAGGACTATTGGCATTCCTGTCTAAGGAGGAAATCGACATTGAGGGAGTTGGTGGTGTGGTTTGCAGGAGCTTGGGTACAAGAGGAAGAAGGGATTTAGTTGTCAGTGGACTGCTTCCGCTGTCACCCAAAGTTTTTGAACTTGTCAATGACTTCTGATGAATGCGCTCCAGGTGACGTATAAGGGAGGATGTTCCTAGGTGGTTAACATCCTTACCCCTACTTATTACAGCTTGACAAAGGCATTACATGGCTTGACACCTGTTGTCCGCATTTCTGTTGAAATAATTCCACACCGAAGAGGTGATTTTTTGGGTATTTTGACCAGGCGTGTCAATGGCCTGATTCATCCCACGGACAACAGGTGTGTCCCCGGGTGCCTGTCTTAAACAAACCACCTCACCATCAGAATCCTCCTTGTCAATTTCCTCCTCAGCGCCAGCAACACCCATATCCTCATCCTGGTGTACTTCAACACTGACATCTTCAATTTGAATATCAGGAACTGGACTCTGTGGGTGCTCCTTTCAGCACTTGCAGGGGGCATGCAAATGGTGGAAGCAGCCACCTCTTCCCGGCCAGTGTTGGGAAGGTCAGGTATCACAACCGACACAATTGGACTCTCCTTGGGGATTTGTGATTTAGAAGAACGCACAGTTCTTTGCTGTGCTTTTGCCAGCTTAACTCTTTTAATTTTTGTAGCGGGAGGATGAGTGCTTCCATCCTCATGTGAAGCTGAACCACTAGCCATGAACATAGGCCAGGGCCTCAGCCGTTCCTTGCTACTCCGTGTCGTAAATGGCATATTGGCAACTTTATGCTTCTCCTCAGACAATTTAAATTTAGATTTTTGGGACATTTTCCTGAACTTTTGTTTTTTGGATTTTACATGCTCTCTACTATGACACTGGGCATCGGCCTTGGCAGACGACGTTGATGGCATTTCATCGTCTCTGCCATGACTAGTGGCAGCAGCTTCAGCACTAGTTGGAAGTGAATCTTGATCTTTCCCTATTTCTCTAACGTACTAGAGGATGCTGGGGACTCCGTAAGGACCATGGGGATAGACGGGCTCCGCAGGAGACATGGGCACTTTAAGAAAGAATTTAGTTCCTGGTGTGCACTAGCTCCTCCCTCTATGCCCCTCCTCCAGACCTCAGTTTGATACTGTACCCAGAGGAGCTGGGTGCTTTTCAGTGAGCTCTCCTGAGTTTACTGATAGAAAGTATTTTGTTAGGTTTTTTATTTTCAGGGAGCTCTGCTGGCATCAGACTCCCTGCATCGTGGGACTGAGGGGAGAGAAGCAGCCCTACTCTCTGAAGCTAGGTCCTGCTTCTTAGGCTACTGGACACCATTAGCTCCAGAGGGATTGGTACGCAGGATCTCACCCTAGCCGTCCGTCCCAGAGCCGCACCGCCGTCCCCCTCGCAGAGCCGGAAGATAGAAGCCGGGTGAGTATGAGAAGAAAAGAAGACTTCAGAGGCCACAGAAGACTTCATGATCTTCACTGAGGTAACGCACATCACTGCAGCTGTGCGCCATTGCTCCCACACACCTCACATACTCCTGTCACTGTAAGGGTGCAGGGCGCAGGGGGGGCGCAAGGGGGCGCCCTGGGCAGCAATATGAACCTCTTATTTGGCAAAAGGGGCATATATACAGCTGGACACTGTATATATGCAGTAGCCCCCGCCAATTTTACACTTTTAGTCGAGGGGGCGGGGCTTCTCCCTCAGCACTCACTAGCGCCATGTTTTTCTCCACAGCACCGCTGAGAGGAAGCTCCTGAGAGGAAGCTCCCTGGACTCTCCCCTGCTTATACCACAGTAGAAGAGAGGGTTTAAAAGAAGAGGGGGGGCACATAAATCCGCGCAGATAATAACAGCGCTACTGCGTAAACATTAAATTGCTGTGTTTTTTCCTGGGTCATATAGCGTTGGAGTGTGTGCTGGCATACTCTCTCTCTGTCTCTCCAAAGGGCCTTGTGGGGGAATTATCTTCAGATGAGCATTCCCTGAGTGTGTGGTGTGTCGGTACGTGTGTGTTTACATGTCTGAGGCATCCTTGCCTACCTGACCCTCTCCATGAGGGAGAAAATGCTCTGTTCCTGGACTTTCCTGGTAATGTATGATTGCCATCACCTGTGGTGAAACACCTTTCTTATCAATTAACTAGCTCACCACAGGTGATGGCAATTATACATTACCAGGAAAGTCCAGGAACAGAGCATTTTCTCCCTCATGGAGAGGGTCAGGTAGGCAAGTATGGTCTGAGGTAAAAGGCTCTCCTAAGGAGGAGATGGAGCAAATGTGTGTGTGAGTGGTGTCTCCGTCAACAACGCCGACACCTGATTGGATATGTGAAATTAAGTGCTGAGGTAAATTTTTTGCACAAAAGATTAGAGAACAGACAGTGAATCTACCCATGTCTGTCCCTCTGTCTCAGAGACCTTCAGAGTCTCACAAAGCACACTATCCAAAATAATAGACACTGATATCGACACGGAGTCTGACTCCAGTGTCGACTAAGATAATGCAAAGCTACAGCCAAAACTGGCTAAAAAGTATTACATTTTGATTATTGTAATAAAAGATGTTTTGCATATCACTGATGACTCATCTGTCCCTGACACGAGGGTACACATGTTTAAGGGGAAGAAAGCTGAGGTAAATTTCCCTCCTCTCATGAAGAAAAAGAGCAGGAATCTCCAGACAAGAGACTGCAGATTCCCACAAAGAATTCTCAGGGAGTATCATTTCTCTACTAGGGCCAGGATGTGATGGGAATCTTCCCCTAGGGTGGAAAAAGCTTTGTCACGTTAACCCAAAAGCGCTGACTTGACAGCTATCCTCAGGGATCCTGCAGATAGCATGCAGTAAAAGTATTTTGAAGTCCATTTACACACATTCTGGTACACTACTCAGACCGGCGATTGTGTCAGCATGGGTTTATAGCGCTGTAGCAGCATGGACAGATACCTTATCAGCGGAGATTGAAACCCTAGATAAGGATACCATATTACTGACCCTAGTATATGTATATATATGTGGAGGCAGGGGAGAAGAACAAGCGCCATATGGTGTAGTATTTTCAATCAATGGAAGTAATAGATACGTATATAATGTAAGTACCGGATAGATTCTTGAGATTAGGCCTGTCTGTCTCACTAAGTTCTTTGTAGCTGTTCACCACCTCTCCAGGAGGGACACAATGCTCTGCTTCTGGACTTTTAATGTATGATTGTAAAAGTCCAGAAGCAGAGCATTGTGTCCCTCCTGGAGAGGTGGTGAACAGCTACAAAGAACTTAGTGAGACAGACAGGCCTAATCTCAAGAATCTATCCGGTACTTACATTATATACGTATCTATTACTTCCATTGATTGAAAATACTACACCATATGGCGCTTGTTCTTCTCCCCTGCCTCCACAGAATTGTATGACTGAACATACCCAAGTCATTTCTTGAAGAACTGAGCTGCCACCAAAGAAGCTTGGGAGGTGTTCATTGACGGAGCATCCACAACCGACTAAGTCCAAACAGCAGGACTTTCTAACGACCCCTTCCTTTAAAAGGAACTTTTGGACGGTAGACTAAGCGCACTGACTTAAAAAAACTCTCTCCATATGTATATATATATCTATATATCTATATATATATATAAAAGTTGCTGTCTATAAAACATGCCCAAAGAGACATTAGTCTACTGGGTTCTAGAGTCAACGCTATGTCGATTTCTGCTAGACGTGTCCTGTGGAACATGCAATGGACAGGTGATGCCGACTAAAAGAGGCATATGGAAGGTTTACCTTACAAGGCTGAGGAATTGTGTGGAGAAGGGCTCTCGGACCTGGTCTCCACAGCTATAGCTGGTAATTCTGATCTTTTGCCTTATATTCCCTCACAGCCTAAGAAAGCACGACATTATCAAATGCAGTCCTTTCGGTCGCAGAATAACAAGAAAGTACGAGGAGCGTCCTTTCTTACCAGAGGTAAGGGCACAGGGCACAGCTAGTTCCCAGGAACAGAAGTCCTCCCCGGCCTCTACTATATCCACCGCATGACGCGGGAGCTCCACTAAGGGAGTCCGTCCCAGGGGGAGCACGTCTTCGACTCTTCAGCCACATCTGAGTTCACTCACAGATGGATCCCGGGGCAATACAAATTGTTTCTCAGGGTTACAAGCTGGAATTCGACCGGCTTCTCCCCCAGAAAGGGAGATAATATTAAATACAATTCACACATTGTATCTCCAACAGGTGGTGCTCGAGGTTCCCCTCCTGCAACAAGGAAGGCGATATGACTCAATCTTGGCTGTAGTCCCGAAACTGTACGGTTCGGTCAGACCTATTTTAAAATTAAAATCTCTGAACCTATACGGGAAAAGGTTCAAATTTACAGTGGAATCGCCCAGAGCGATCATCGCCAGCCTGGAATGGGGGGATTTGATGGTGTATCTAGACATAAAGGCTGCATACCTTCATGTTCCCATTTATCCACCCCATCAGGCGTACCTGACAATTGCCGTACAGGATTATCATTACCAATTTCAGGGTAATTGGCGGAAATAATGGTGCTCCTACGCAAGCAAGGAGTCACATTTTATCCCATACTTGGACGATCTCCTAATAAGGGCGAGATCAAAAGAGCAGTTGTTGAACAGCGTGTCACTTTCGCTGAAGGTGTCACAGCAACACGGCTGGATTCTCAATTTCCCGAGGTCACAGTTGGTTCCTATAACTTTTCTACCCTTCTTGGGTATGATTCTGGATACAGACCAGAAATGGGTTTACCTTCAGATAGAGAAGGCCCAGGAACTCATGACTCTAGTCAGGGACCTATTGAAACCAAGACAGGTGTCAGTGCATCACTGCACTCGAGTCCTTGGAAAAACATTCCCTTCGGCAGGTTCCATGAGAGGACTTCAAATGGGACCTACTGGACAAGTGGTCCGGGTCACATCTACAGATTCATCAGTTGATCACCCTATCCCCCAGGGCCAGGGTATCTCTCCTGTGGTGGCTGCAGAGTGCTCACCTTCTAGAGGGCCGCAGATTCGGCATTCAGGACTGGATCCTGGTGGCCACGGACACAAGCCTCCGAGGCTGGGGAGCAATCACACAGGGAAGAAATTTCCAAGGTCTTTGGTCAAGTCAAGAGACTTGTCTTCACATCAACATATTGGAACTAAGGGCCATATACAATGCCCTACATCAAGCGGAGACCTTTCTTCGCGACCAACCGGTTCTGATCCAGTCAGACAACGTCACCGCAGTAGCTCATGTAAACCGCCAAGGCGGCACAAGGAGCAGAGTTGCGATGGCGGAAGCCACCAGAATTCTTTGCTGGGCGGAGAATCATGTAAGAGCACTGTCAACAGTGTTCATTCCGGAAGTGAACAACTGGGAAGCAGACTTCCTCACCAGACATACGTCCTGGAGAGTGGAGACTTCATCAGGAAGTCTTCGCACAGATTGCAGTTCGGTAGAGACTGCAACAGATAGACATGATGGCGTCCCGCCTCACCAAAAAGCTGCAGTGTTATTGCGCCTGGTCAAGAGACCCTCAGGCAGTAGCAGTAGATGCCCTAGTGACACCGTGGGTGTTCCAGTCAGTCTACGTATTTCCTCCTCTTCCTCTCATACCCAAGGGTTGAGAATAATAAGAAAAAGGAGGAGTGAGAACAATCCTCATTGTTCCATATTGGCCACGAAGGATCTGGTATCCAGATCTGCAGGAAATGCTTACAGAAGATCCGTGGCCTCTTCCTCTAAGGCAGGACCTGCTGCAACAGGGCCCATGTCTGTTTCAAGACTTACCGCGGCTGCGTTTGATCGCACGGCGGTTGAACGCCGGATCCTAGCGGAAAAAGTAATTCTGGATGAGGTCATTACTACGCTGATAAAGGCTAGGAAGGACGTGACATCTAAACATTATCACCGTATATGGCAAAAATATGTTTCTTGGTGTGAGGCCAGGAATGCTCCTACGGAAGAATTCCATCTGGGCCATTTCCTTCACTTCCTACAAACTGGAGTGAATTTGGACCTAAAACTTAAGGTTCAGATTTCGTCCCTATCCATTTTTTTCAAAAAGAATTGGCTTCTCTCCCAGGAGTTCAGACTTTTGTGAAGGAAGTTCTGCATTTTCAGCCTCCTTTTGTACCTCTGGTGGAGCCCTGGGGCCTTACAGTGGTGTTAAGTTTCCTTAAGTCACACTGGTTTGAACCGCCTAAAACGGTAGAGTTAAAATATTTCACTTGGAAGGTGGTCATGTTATTAGACTTGGCTTCGGCTAGGCAACTGTCGGAATTGGCGGCTTTGTCTCATAAAAGCCCCTATCTGGTTTCCATGTCGATAGAGCGGAGTTGCGGACACGTCCTCAATTCCTGCCTAAGGTGGTATCATCCTTTCATATGCACTGATGAGGATACTAGAACTGACACGAAGCAGCAAGATGCAGCAATGGACTATTGTACTGTAGTATTATATACCGGTCACCACAATGCAGCACTGATACTGAGCACAGATATTGAGCCCCGATGAGGATACTAGAACTGACACGGTGCAGCAAGATGCAGCAATGGACTATTGTACTGTAGTATTATATACTGGTCACCACAATGCAGCACTGATACGGAGCACAGATATTGAGCACTGATGAGGATATTAGAACTGACACGGAGCAGCAAGATGCAGCAATGGACTATTGTACTGTAGTATTATATACTGGTCACCACAATGCAGCACTGATACTGAGCACAGACATTGAGCACTGATGAGGATACTAGAACTGACAAGAAGCAGCAAGATGCAGCAATGGACTACTGTACTGTAGTATTATATACCGGTCACCACAATGCAGCACTGATACTGAGCACAGATATTGAGCACTGATGAGGATACTAGAACTGACATGGAGCAGCAAGATGCAGCAATGGACTATTGTATTGTAGTATTATATACTGGTCACCACAATGCAGCACTGATACTGAGCACAGATATTGAGCACTGATGAGGATACTAGAACTGACACGGAGAAGCAAGATGCAGCACTGGACTATTGTACTGTAGTATACTGGTCACCACAATGCAGCAGAAAGACAATGAGCACTGATCCTGAGCACTGATGAGGATACTAGAACTGACATGGAGCAGCAAGATGCAGCACTCGAATATTGTACTGTAGTATACTGGTCACCACAATGCAGCACTGATACTGAGCACAGATATTGAGCTGATATTGAGCTTTCCACTGAGAGAACGTACAATGCACGAGTGAAAATGACGGCGACGCGCGGCTCTTTATATGGAATACGAATCTCGCGAGAATCCGACAGCGGAATGATGATATTTTGCCTCGTTCGGGTTCTACGAGTAAGGCGGGAAGAACCGAGGCTGCCTCGGACCCATGTAAACTACGTAGAGTTCAGGGGGGGTTCAGTTCTCCGAGAACCAAACCCACTCATCTATACTATATATTTCTGTTATACTGGAGGCATTACTATATATTTCTATTATACTGGGGGTATCACTATATATTTCTATTATACTGGGGGTATCACTATATATTTCTATTATACTGGCGGTATTACTATGTATTTCTTTTTTACTGTAGGCATCACTCTATATATTTATTATACTGGAGGCATTACTATATATTTCTATTATACTGTAGGCATTTCTATATATATTATACTGGAGGCATTGCTTTAAATATTTATTGTTCTGTAGGCATTTCTATATATTTCTATTATACTGGAGGCATTACTATATATTTCTAGACTTGCCACCAAATTGCAAAGAAAAGGGGCTTTGCCATGTGGCAACACTGCTAGTGTCATGTAGCCACTCCCCATATTCTTATGTGTAAAATTCAAATTATTTCTAATAAATATTAAAAATACCAGTGTTAATATATGCTGCGGACGCTAGGCGCATCTTATTACCATATACGATAAAAGTGCGCTGTACGTCGCAAACACTACATCCCTTAAGAGAAAGCAAGCAGTCACACACATTGTAGGCTGAGGTCCAACGCTCAGAGATATATATTTGATATTAAAAGGGTATGCATAAAATATATCATATGTACAGTATATCATTCAGTTATAACATATATATATATATATATATACAGTTACAGAGTTACAATTATATAAGAAGCAGATAGTTACATAAGGATTAGTTACAGCTAGCATACTTCACCCTATTTGCTCAATGAACAGTCCTTTCCATCTTTGAATCTGCGCCAAACAGCAATGAACAGAGCTTCCTTGCTGAGGGGTAATACCTATATACTGTGTATTGGGGGAGGTACATGTCTGGGACTGAGTTTTCTGTTATTGGTCCAGGGGAGGGAGATCTCTCATTCATGATGTGTTGTTGTCAGTTCATATGCAAGCAACGTCCAGTTTGAAGAGGGGTTAGCCACTGTTTTTTGCTGCACACATGCTGTCTTTGTTCAAATAAGAGTGACTTTAGATTTCATACATTTAATCATAACTAATCATTGCAATGTGCTACAATCTTCCCATAGCTATCAAATTATTCCACACATTCTCCTGATAATTTTAACACTAAGCATGATATAATTAACTTGTTCTGTTTCAATAATACATATATATATATATATATATATATATATATATATATGATGTTATAACTCTTATATAAGTACATTATAATGTCTGGTGCTTGACATTTTTAACTTATGTGTTGTATGAAATATGTAATGAACATATAGACTTAACTATACAAGAGAGCGCAAAATAATATAATATAAAAACAATTTATTATCATAAAAAACCCAATTGGTAAATAGATCAAACATTAGTATAATAATAAAACCACATCACATTACTTGAACCATTGTATGTGCCAGTATACTGATATCCATAACCAGTTCCAATTTAAACGTATTGGACTTGGTAATAAATCTGGGTTGTTGTGAATCAGTGTCAGATGTACATTCCACATCTAATTTAGATGCCAAAAGGGATTCCATATCTCTAGAACGAGTTTCTATTAGAGCTTCTTCCACTAATTTGGCTGGAGACCCCTGATCTCTAAAGGAGGTAGCAAGTTCTGTGGCCTGTGTCTCGAATTGTTCTAACTGAGAACAATTGCAACGAATTCTGAGATATTGGCTTTTAGGTATATTATTAAGCCATGGACGGAAGTGGCAACTTCTATAGTTCAAACTGTTATCCTGCACCAGATACTTGATGTTTACTATCTATTGAGAAGCTACTCTTGATACTAAGGACAATCCTATCTAAATCATAAACAGGCTGGAGGTGCTCCTGGAATTATGAGAAACTCACATACAAAAATGTTGTGGGGACTAGCCCCAAAGAAAATGCCTTTTTTGGAGCACTCTTTTGAAATAATTAATGGTATATTATATAAAGAATTGATGACTAGTATTAAAACGTAACTTTTATTTCTAACCTATCTAAAATAAAAGGGAGAATAATCAAAATATATACAAGACACTGAAGTGATTGTCACTCGTACTCAGTGAGTGTCGCTGTCTCCCGTTATGTCAAAAGTAAATAAACATGTTCATATTATTTCTTTTTTTCTCTTTTCTTAAAAATAACATTTCAAGACACTATGGTTACTGAGGAAAACAATACACGATTAGCATATGCCCTTAAGACTAACAATCATTGTTTAGGCAAACACTCAGTGTAACCATGCAGATGTCATTTGGCTATATTGCAGAGGAAAAAGATCTTATATCTATGTACACATCATATAGTGGCACTTCATTTTAAACCACTTCCTAAACATTTCTCACAATTTACATATTGCTGAAAGGTCATCTTTAATATTAACAATCATGTATTCCACATCACTATGTCAGCTCTGCAGTACTCCTGAGCTCATTCTCAGCTCAAATGAAACGAGGAGTACCCCTTTTCCACTAGCTCAAAAAACACGGGTAAATGCACAGGGGTGCGCATTTACCCGTGTTTTTTGCAAGTGGAAAAGGGTCCCCCCGCAAAAACCCGGATCAAGTAGCTACCTGGGTAGGACACGGGAATGATCCGGGTAGGGCTGTAGTGTAAACGGGAGCCGCGTCGATGCGACACGGCTCCCGTTTATACTGTATGGAAGGGCGGCGCTGGGAGATCATGTGATCTCCCTGCGCCGCCCCTGCCGCGTCACTAGAAGCGTCACCAACCCGGCAATATGCCGTGTTGGTGACTGCTGATGGGAAAGGGGCTGAGCACGCTTCACAGCAGGGCAGCTTCCGTGTCAGGCTCCCGGCTGCGACCCGTGCTCGTAGGTGGAAAAGGGGTAAGTTGCCAAATGGCAGATTGTTGCAAAGCTAGATTTCTCTCCAACATGTTTCCCGAATGAGTCAAAATCATGCCTCAGGCGGCCTCACAATTGTTTATGGAAAAACTTGTAACAATCACACACAATGGTGCCATGAAACATATCATCTCCAGTAAATATTATGGAATGTCATTTTTTCACAGGAGGACACTTCCCTCCTTATTCAATTCAAATGAGAAAGCACATAAAACTGCCAGGCTGGTGATCAAGCTCGTTTGTGAAACGTACGTCCAGGTGAGACGTTGTGCTCCACTGTACAGCTCTCCTCTACAGGAGGACGCTGTGTTGGGCGGCATGTGAAACCGCTACTCGAGATCCGGCAAATCAGCTGTATCACGCGGCATGTGAAACCGCTATCAGAGACCTATTAACTGGAGATGTCGGGCGGCATGTGAAGCAACTACTTGAGATGTGGTAACCAGCTATGTTCAGCGGCATGTGAAAACGCCACTTGAAACAAGGGCATTGAGCTGATGATGAACGGGCAGGGTGATCCGAGACTGGGCAACGAATTGGCAACATTCCAGCTCTTCACTTAGGAACTGTGTTTATGAAATAGGAGGGCGGATGAACTGCCCGGTACTATGATTTTCAGGATAGCTTTATTTCCTTGTGCTCTTGGGTGGTAATATGCTACGGATCACACTTATAAAGATATATTAATTTAATAAGTGACCCTTTAGCAAAACTGATCACAGAAGATTGGCTGGTATACCAGGTCTATGCACTTCCTCTATTATTTCACAGGTATTTCACCGGTCCCCGCGGCGCATTGCAGCCCTGCAATGCCTATGGTAACAGGGCTGCTCTAACACCAGAGATGGAGACACGGGGGGATACTGTGGCTTTTTTTCCATCAATCCATCAGTACCCCTACTCTCACCCTTCTTCCGCTCTTTTGATGAGGATGGGCAGCAGATGGGGGTAACTGTATATTGGGTTGTACTATTTCTCTCTATTTTTCACACAACAGCCTGAAATAACTCACAGTAATAAATAAAAGTGAGGCCCTATGGGAATAATTTAACAGAGGTGCACCTACGGTCTCAGCCTATCAAATGCTCCCCAGACAGATCATACTGGTACAACGGTGAAAGTTAAGGTGACAATTGTCCCTCACTGCATACCATATGTGATCAAGTCCAGGTATATGATCCTGCATCTGATGATTTGCAGTTTTATGTGCTTTCTCATTTGAATTGAATAAGGAGGGAAGTGTCCTCTTGTGAAAAAATGACATTCCATAATATTTACCGGAGATGATATGTTTCATGGCCCCATTGTGTGTGATTGTTACAAGTTTTTCCATAAACAATTGTGAGGCCGCCTGAGGCCTGATTTTGACTCATTAGGGAAACATGTTGGAGAGAAATCCAGCTTTACAACAATCTGCCATTTGTCAACTTAGTTTCATTTGAGCTGAGAATGAGCTCAGAAGTACTGCAGAGCTGACATAGTGATGTGGCATTCCGAGTTGTTCGTTCATTGCCGATTTTCGCTATATTGCGATTAGTCGCTTACTGCGCATGCACAAGGTTCGCAGAGCGCATGCGCATAGTTATTTTACTCAAAAGTTAGGTATTTAAAGGCATATGCTAAGCGTGTATTGTTTTCATCAGTAACCATAGTGTCTTAAAATATTATTTTTAAGAAAAGAGAAAAAAAGAAAATAATATGAACATGTTTATTTACTTTTGACATAACGGGAGACAGCGACACTCACTGAATACTAGTGACAATCACTTCAGTGTCTTGTATATATTCTGATTATTCTCCCTTTTATTTTAGATAGGTTAGAAATAAAAGTTAAGTTTTAATACTATTCATCAATTCTTTATATAATATACCATTAATTATTTCAAAAGAGTGCTCCAAAAAAGGCATTTTCTTTGGGGCTAGTCCCCACAACATTTTTGTATGTGAACTTCTATATTTCAACTTCACTTCGGCACACATCTCCATCATATCAAAAAGGCTGGTACCTATAACAAGCTATACATCCACATATTTTCTCCTATCTAGGGAGCCATTAATTGGTCTGGGACACTTATTTACATCTCTGTCCATTTAAGGATCTTTGGACATTTACAAACACGTCTAAATTGGGACTGGTTATGGATATCAGTATACTGGCACATACAATGGTTCAAGTGATGTGATGTGGTTTTATTATTATACTAATGTTTGATCTATTTACCAATTGGTTTTTTTTTAATGATAATAAATTGTTTTTATATTATATTATTTTGCGCTCTCTTGTATAGTTAAGTCTATATGTTCATTACATTTATCTTCCCAGTTATTTCAGATTACTGTGTGAGAGCTGCAAAAATAAGTTCAATAAATTAGTGTGGTTATTTCCTATCAATAGCGCCTGTACTGAATTTTCCTATTTGGCTCATTTGGTATACGTTTATTGTATGAAATATGTGTTGAATATATCTTTTTGGCTTGTCTGTGTGAATGCGTATGCTACCATATATCGCTGCTCACGCACAGAGACCCATCTGTTTGAAGTTTGTATGTGATGTGTATGTAATATTTTTGATTTCGACATATGTGACCACGCCCCCTCACACCACATGACCACACCCATTTTCCGTCACTCAGTACCTTTAAGAAAATATTTCTACTTGCACCACTGGTCACCTGTATAATCTGAGTTCCTGCTATACAGGTGTTACACATGCTGGGATATCTGTTTCTCCTGTTACCATCATTATTGTATATCCAGTCACAGTTTGTCTGAATTCCTAAATTACTTGCTAACCAGCCACCCGCGTAGTACTTCTGTATACTGCACTAACACTAGAGATCAGCAGGTTCGGTTTTACTCGGTTCTCAACCGGCATCTTATTGCCTCACAGACGTCACGTGTTTTGGATAGCCAATAAGAAACATCCAGATAAAACCGAACTGGTGTTAATTCTGGCGTTACATCCGAACCCGCTCATCTCTAACTAAAACTTTGATCTGCAACATCTTGTACATTGAGTTTCGTAGTAGTAGTATATTTGGGATCAGTAAAAAAACAGTGACTTACAGTACAACATTCATTGGTGAACCAACTCGACTTATATACATCTCATGGTGCACCTGTCCAGTATGATAGTGTTGCCCTGCACATTCAGGACTCTTGGCATCACCAAAGGGGTAAATTTGCTAAGGTCCATGTTTGCCAGAGTTTGCAATCTCACGGTGTGTTTGGCAATTTTTGCAAACACAGGAATTTACTAAAGACAAAACACGGGAGTGTTACATGGAATAGAACATCAAAACACGTGTGATCACGCTAATACGATCAAATGCCCTATCTGCCACAGTCTGAAAACTCTAAAGTACTTTCCATAGATATCACTGAAACACGGGAAGTTGCCAAAAATATATGGCCGTGAATTGTGCAAACTAGGAACAAAATACACTTTTGAAATAGACGTCCCTGAGGAGTGTGATCTGTACAGCGCTCCTCTGTGTAAAAGTAGTTAAAAAGTAAACATAAAACAACAGCATGGGGTCTTTAACCACTTGCCTGGCATGGCGGCATCAGATGCGACCACACCAGCAAGTGTCCTATCTGACGTGGTCGCACAGGATGCGACCAGTCAGATAAACAGTGTTAGCAGCGGCAGGCAGAGGCGTAACTCTGGGAGGCAACGGAGGCATCTGCCGCCGGACTCCTGCTTTGAAGGGGGGCACCTCTCCTCCCATTCTGTGACACCATTCAATTAAGTTAATTAATAGCTGCCGCTCTCTTTAGTGGTCGACTTCCTCACTGGTCCCTGCACCTTACAAGTCACACCCTCTTTATTATAGATTCACATTTTACAAGTGTCATACCCAGGAATACAACCCACAACCTATTAGACTGGACACCTTACTGATGAAGCTATTTGCTCCTGTACAGGAAATATGAGAATTCTAACTATATGAAGATATTTCTCTGACAATTACACGTAACTTCACATAGTTATAATTCTCATACTTCCTATGCAGGAGCAAATAGCTCCATCATTAAAGTGTCTGCCATCAGTGTAACAGGTCATGGGTTCTAATCCTGGGTATGACTGCTAAGAAATGTGTGATTTAAAATAAAAGACAATGACATGTATATACATTTATCTAAATATAAGGGAGGGCACCAATATTTATCTTGCCTCCGGGTAACTGGGGCAAACTTACGCCACTGGCGGCAGGGAAGGGAAACTTCCCTCTACTGCTGCTCTCAGAGGCCTCTGCCACCCTGCACCATCCCCTCAGTGTTGCCATGCTGCCAATTACTGCTGATCGGTCAGCATGGCAGGACCCCCCACCTCCAGAGGCGGCACACAATAGCAACCACTGGTAAGTGTAAATCATCACCCCAAAGCCCCCCGTGTACATGGCAGCTGTCCGGGCTCTATAGACTTGCAATGTTACCGATGCTCAAACGGACCTGATGTTCCGATGTTTGAAAAATGTATTACTTTTTTTTTTTTTTTTTTTAAACTAAAGTCATTTTGGCTAGGGTTCAATTTATGTTCACCTAATTCACTCATTAAATAAACACAACAATTTCTGAGCGTTTTTTTTTTTTTTTGGGGGGGGGGGGGAAACATCAGTTAAGTAGTTAAATTACCTTTATTGTTTTCTATATAAGTACATTTCCTGCATGATGTCCCTTTATATATTATCTGTGTCTCTTAGTGTAATGTAAGTGAGCCTGTAGCTATAATGTGAGTGACAGCTCAGCCTCGCCCTGTGTGCAGAATGTGACCCCCTCTTGGTGTCTGAGTGTCAGAGACTTTCACTTTCATTTCTCTCTCCTGCTGCAGCGATGGCGTCTGCTGATCTGAGACAGGAGCTGGACTGTTCCATCTGCCTGAGCATTTATACAGATCCTGTAACCCTGAGATGTGGCCACAACTTCTGCCGGGTCTGTATTGATCGTGTGCTGGATACACAGGAGGGGGCTGGAGCTTATACCTGTCCTGACTGCAGAGCAGAGTGTCAGGAGCGTCCTGCACTGCAGAGGAACATAACGCTGTGTAACATAGTGGAGAGTTTCCTGTCTACTCGGCCAGACCAGGAGGAGACTGGGATCTTCTGCACTTACTGTGTGGACTCTCCTGTACCTGCTGCTAAATCCTGTCTGCTGTGTGAGGCTTCTCTGTGTGATAAACACCTGAGAGTACACAGCAAGTCACCAGAGCACGTCTTATGTGATCCCACCACTGCCCTGGGGAACAGGAAATGCTCCGTCCATAAGGAGATCTACAAGTATTACTGCCCAGAGGATGCTGCCTGTATCTGTGTGTCCTGCAGGCTGGATGGAGAACATCGGGGACACCTGGTGGAGATGCTGGATGAGGCCTCTGAGAAGAAGAAGGAGAAGCTGAGGAATGTTCTGCAGAAACTGACCACAAAGAGAGCGGAGACTGAGAAAAGAGCCCAGAGACTGCAGGAGCGCAGGAGAGAAGATCAGGGAAAAGCAGCTGGTGTAATAGAGACAGTCACTGCCCTGTTTAGAGACATCAGGAGACAGCTGAATGACCTGGAGAAGAGAGTCCTGAGTGAGATCTCCAGGCAGGAACAGCGCGTTTCACTCTCAGTCTCTGATCTGATCCAGCAGCTGGAAATAAAGAAGGACGAGCTGTCCGGGAAGATGCGTCACATTGAGGAGCTGTGTAACATGTCTGATCCAGTGACTGTCTTACAGGAACCAGACACAGGGGACTTGTGTGATACTGAGGACACAGAGAGACATGATAACCAGGTCCGTGGTGCAGGAGATCTGGATGTGGGTCTCATCTCAGGGACATTACACACATTATCTGATATAATAACAGGGATAAATACAGGGATCTATGTGCAGGAAGCTACAGCCCTATTACTGGATGTAACCACAGCTGGTGATACAGAGTCTGATATAATAACAGGGATAAATACAGGGATCTATGTGCAGGAGGCTACAGACCTATTACTGGATGTAACCACAGCTGGTGATACAGAGTCTGATATAATAACAGGGATAAATACAGGGATCTATGTGCAGGAGGCTACAGACATATTACTGGATGTAACCACAGCTGGTGATTATATACAGATATCAGGTGACAGGAAAACTGCATCCTGGTCATATATAAACCAGAATCACCCAGTAACACCAGAGAGATTTCAGTTTTATCAGGTAATAAGCAGCAGGAGATTCTCCTCAGGGCGACATGACTGGGAGGTGGATGTCAGTAAGTCAGTGATGTGGATGGTGGGGATATGTTACCCCAGTATAGACAGGAGAGGATGGCAGTCACACATTGGATGTAATAACAAGTCCTGGTGTGTGCGTAGGTATAATAATCATTACTATGTGAGACATGACAGGACAGAGATCCGGTTACCTGACAATATCCCCTGTGACAGAGTGAGGGTATATCTGGATTATGGGGCAGGACAGCTGTCCTTTTATTCTCTGTGTGACCCCATCAGACACTTACACACCTACACTGCCGCCCTCACTGAGCCCCTCCATGCTGCATTATGGGTAGCGGATGGGTGTATAACTATATGTGGGGGAGTCAGGAGCTGGGAGAAATTACCATAGAGAATCTGCCCAGAGACTGGTGACATCACGGGGAGGGGTATAGGATTGGGGGAACATTCAGCCAATAGAATGATGTATTGGGTGGAGCTACAGCTGAGCCCCTCCCCCTGTGTTACCATGTGACCAGTGTGTGGGTGTGTTCCCATGTTGGTGTGGTATGCTGGGTACACACTGACAGACATATCACCCACCCGGCTGTGATGTCATCACCGACATATCTAACGGCCAATTGGTCAGTCAGTATACTGTAGCTTACCTTATTGGCTGCTCTGTCGGTGTGATGGTGTGTCGGCAGACATGTCGCTGAGGTGTGTACCCAGCCTTAGAGACTGTCATTATAAATATATACATATACATCTCTGTGGGATTTCTCCACCTCTGACTCACTGACAGCTGTGATTGGCTGCAATATCTGTCTGTCAGCCAGTCAGTGCTACGCTTGCTCCTATTGGCTGTATTGGGATGATGTCTCCTCCTACTGGTAATTGTAGTACCAAGCTATGGGCCTGATCCATGTTTGTATATGTAGCCCTAGGAAAGGGTTAATCCTAAAATAAATAAATAAATAAATATATGTGTAATTTCTGAGGTGAAGCCTAATTATAATATATATATACTGTGTGTGTGTGTGTGTGTGTGTGCGTGTGTGTGTATATATATATATATATATATATATAGTGTGTGTGTGTGTGTATATATATATATATATATATATATATATAGTGTGTGTGTGCGTGTGTGTGTGTATATATATATATATATATATACATGGTTGTACATAGAAATATTCAGCATTTATATTCAGTGACTATTGTGCAGGGACAGCTGGGAGGTCTGGCTGCAGGTTACACAGAGTTACACCAGAGACATATTTATCCATGTATAGTAAATCTGCACCTTTCTTACACTTCCCGGATAGAACATAGGAAGGTGATATGTTTCTGGAAGAGATACAGAAGATTTGCTGAGGAACATTATGTATATATATATCTCCAGTCTTTTCTTATATGGAACCTCAAAATAATCGCAGGTGATAAGCCCTGTCATGTTCTATATTGTGTTATGCACCTTATTATAAATACATACACATATATATAAATGGGGCATGTAATATGTAAAGGCTAGTTCTGTGCACAGACCAGTATATGAGTAGTAATAATAATTACAGGTAATTGTATAGGATCTATAATTACTTGTCCATAGTGAGAGGTGGTAGTAACTGTGTCATAGTTATTGTACAGTGATATTTCCTATGTAAATGTGAAGACCCAGGGGGGCAATTAGAGGCTGGCTGTCACTGATGCCCTAGACTAGCGGGGCAATTAGAGGCTGGCTCTCACTGATGCCCTAGACTAGAAGGGTAATTAGAGGCTGGCTATCACTGATGCCCTAGACTAGAGGGGCAATTAGAGGCTGGCTATCACTGATGCCCTAGACTAGAAGGGTAATTAGAGGCTGGCTATCACTGATGCCCTAGACTAGAGGGGCAATTAGAGACTGGCTATCACTGATGCCCTAGACTAGAGGGGCAATTAGAGGCTGGCTATCACTGATGCCCTAGACTAGAGGGGCAATTAGAGGCTGGCTATCACTGATGCCCTAGACTAGAGGGTCAATTAGAGGCTGGCTATCACTGATGCCCTAGACTAGAGGGGCAATTAGAGGCTGGCTATCACTGATGCCCTAGACTAGAGGGGCAATTAGAGGCTGGCTATCACTGATGCCCTAGACTAGAGGGGCAATTAGAGGCTGGCTATCACTGATGCCCTAGACTAGAGGGGCAATATGTATTTGGAAGTAGTTCTAGTATGTTCTTTATAATGCATACTGTGACCGTTACATATATTACTACCACACTAATGTATTATTACATGACTGTTATTGTTACAATGTAACCACTGATGTTAGTGTGGAATATCCTTATGAAAGAAACATAAAGTCACTTGTTGCTGAGCCGCGTCCAGTGGGGTAAGTGGTGTCTACCTGGTGTAAGCGTTGTCTTTATATACATCAGTATGGTAAATAGGGTCACTGTCTATAGGGGAGGGGTTTTCCCAAGTAGCCCCATGATAATTTATATACTCGGGTGGAGGCACTTATGATAAAATAGTAGTCCACAACCCTAGGGCGGTACAGGGTGGGTGACATAAGTAAAGTAAAAAAGCAAGCAACTGGGTACACCATGCTGCACTGCAGGTGGGGCAGATGTAACATGTGCAGAGAGATTGAGATTTGGTTGGCTTATACTTTTTATCTGTGCTGGGTAAATACTGGCTGCTTTTGCATGTAGCCCACAGATGTTAGCTGTATATTTACACTGCAATTTCAGTTTGAACACACCCCACCCAAATCTAACACTCTCTGCACATGTTACATCTGCCCTACCTGCAGTGAAACTTGGTTTTGTCCATGCTTTACATGCAAACATGAATCTCTTTGCAGAGAGGCAGATTACAGGAGCACATAAGGGAGGAACAATGCTCTTGTGTAGGGTGAGTACTCCATTAAAGCTGAGATTACATCTTCTTCAGGTATGTGTGAAGCTGTGGAACTCAAGGCCAGATTAACAATGCAGTGGGTGGAGATGCAGCTCCAGGACTCCCCATGAAAATAGGCCCACAGAAGATTGGCAGTGATGATAGGAAAAAACATTTTCCTAGCAAAATCTGACAGCACCCTTCCTCCCAGAGCCCCATGGAAACCCTGCTGGCCATCACCCTCTCTCCTTGCCCGGGAGTCGGTCCCCGGCATTACAAATAGCGGCACAGTGAAGAGCTTCACAAGGCCTCCCTGTGCCGCATGACATCACCTAGGTACCACCCCAGGGGCGCAGCTAGGGGCAGTGGCGTAACTACCAGGGATGGTATGGGGCCACCGCTCCCCTTTCACACCGTCATGCCACAGTAGAGCCGTGCAGCCTGTGCCAATACAATTGTGAGGCCGCCGGCACTCTTTATGCTATTACCGGCACCTCAGTCCCACTGCGCCATCAGAGTCCCCCACCGCACCGGCTTTCGCTGCCTGGCCGAGCTTCCTGTAGCCTCAAGATATCTGTGCTGTGGAGTGGAGGAGTCAGGAGGAGACAGCCCTGCAGACAGCTGAGCGGGCAGAAAGGTAACGCTACAGATAGCAGAGGAGGGGAACAGAAGTAACAGTAAAATTAGTGGTAAGAAACGGAGACTGGGGGGGGGGGGATTGGTGGGTTTTGTGGTAGCAAATTGTATTGGGGTTACTAGGATACTGTACATTTATATAGTAAAGAAAGATAGACTGGTATTTTTAGCAAATGCAATCAGTGGCACTTATCATACAATGGCTGCAGTAGCTCCAGACAAATATAAGTGGACAGAAGGGTCAGAGACATTAAATACAGAACAAATTTTAATTCTCTGTACATGCGCAGTATTTTAATGGGTTTGTGCAATAGAAATGAGGAAGTGACAGGTCGGGAGGAGGAGAAGGAGGAGTGACAAGTCAGGAGGAGGAGATGGGGAATAGACAGGTCAGGAGGAGGAGATGGGGAATAGACAGGTCAGGAGGAGGAGATGGAGAATAGACAGGTCAGAGGAGGAGAAGGAGGAGTGACAGGTCGGGAGGAGATGGAGAAGTGACAGGTCAGGAGGAGGAGATGGGGAATAGACAGGTCAGGAGGAGGAGATGGGGAATAGACAGGTCAGGAGGAGGAGATGGGGAATAGACAGGTCAGAGGAGGAGATGGGGAATAGACAGGTCAGGAGGAGGAGATGGGGAATAGACAGGTCAGGAGGAGGAGATGGGGAATAGACAGGTCAGAGGAGGAGATGGGGAATAGACAGGTCAGGAGGAGGAGATGGGGAATAGACAGGTCAGGAGGAGGAGGTGGGGAATAGACAGGTCAGGAGGAGGGAGGTGGGGAATAGACAGGTCAGGAGGAGGAGATGGGGAATAGACAGGTCAGGAGGAGGAGATGGGGAAGTGACAGGTCAGGAGGAGGAGATGGGGAATAGACAGGTCAGGAGGAGGAGATGGGGAATAGACAGGTCAGGAGGAGGAGATGGGGAAGTGACAGGTCAGGAGGAGGAGATGGGGAATAGACAGGTCAGAGGAGGAGATGGGGAATAGACAGGTCAGGAGGAGGAGATGGGGAATAGATAGGTCAGGAGGAGATGAGGAATAGACAGGTCAGGAGGAGGAGATGGGGAATAGACAGGTCAGGAGGAGGAGATGGGGAATAGACAGGTCAGGAGGAGGAGATGGGGAAGTGACAGGTCAGGAGGAGGAGATGGGGAATAGACAGGTCAGAGGAGGAGATGGGGAATAGACAGGTCAGGAGGAGTAGATGGGGAATAGACAGGTCAGGAGGAGGAGATGGGGAAGTGACAGGTCAGGAGGAGGAGATGGGGAATAGACAGGTCAGGAGGAGGAGATGGGGAATAGACAGGTCAGGATGAGGAGATGGAGAAGTGACAGGTCAGGAGGAGGAGATGGGGAATAGACAGGTCAGAGGAGGAGATGGGGAATAGACAGGTCAGGAGGAGGAGATGGGGAAGTGACAGGTCAGGAGGAGGAGATGGGGAATAGACAGGTCAGAGGAGGAGATGGGGAATAGACAGGTCAGGAGGAGGAGATGGGGAATAGATAGGTCAGGAGGAGATGAGGAATAGACAGGTCAGGAGGAGGAGATGGGGAATAGACAGGTCGGAGGAGGCGATGGGGAATAGACAGGTCAGCAGGAGGAGATGGGGAATAGACAGGTCGGAGGAGGCGATGGGGAATAGACAGGTCGGGAGGAGATGGGGAATAGACAGGTCGGGAGGAGGAGATGGAGAAGTGACAGGTCAGGAGGAGGAGATGGGGAATAGACAGGTCAGGAGGAGGAGATGGGGAATAGACAGGTCAGGAGGAGGAGATGGGGAAGTGACAGGTCAGGAGGAGGAGATGGAGAATAGACAGGTCAGGAGGAGGAGATGGGGAATAGACAGGTCGGAGGAGGCGAGGGGGAATAGACAGGTCAGGAGGAGATGGGGAATAGACAGGTCAGGAGGAGTAGAAGGAGCAGTGACAGGTCGGGAGGAGGAGATGGAGAAGTGACAGGTCGGAGGAGGAGATGGGGAATAGACAGGTCAGGAGGAGGAGATGGGGAATAGACAGGTCGGGAGGAGGAGATGGGTAATAGACAGGTCGGGAGGAGGAGGTGGGGAATAGACAGGTCAGGAGGAGGAGATGGGGAATAGACAGGTCAGGAGGAGGAGATGGGGAATAGACAGGTCGGAGGAGGCGATGGGGAATAGACAGGTCAGGAGGAGGAGATGGGGAATAGACAGGTCGGAGGAGGCGATGGGGAATAGATAGGTCGGGAGGAGGAGATGGGGAATAGACAGGTCGGAGGAGGAGATGGGGAATAGACAGGTCAGGAGGAGGAGATGGGGAATAGACAGGTCGGAGGAGGCGATGGGGAATAGACAGGTCGGGAGGAGATGGGGAATAGACAGGTCGGGAGGAGAAGGAGAAGTGACAGGTCGGGAGGAGGAGATGGAGAAGTGACAGGTCAGGAGGAGGAGATGGGGAATAGACAGGTCAGGAGGAGGAGATGGGGAAGTGACAGGTCAGGAGGAGGAGATGGGGAATAGACAGGTCGGAGGAGGCGAGGGGGAATAGACAGGTCAGGAGGAGATGGGGAATAGACAGGTCAGGAGGAGTAGAAGGAGGAGTGACAGGTCGGGAGGAGGAGATGGAGAAGTGACAGGTCGGAGGAGGAGATGGGGAATAGACAGGTCAGGAGGAGGAGATGGGGAATAGACAGGTCGGAGGAGGCGATGGGGAATAGACAGGTCAGGAGGAGGAGATGGGGAATAGACAGGTCGGAGGAGGCGATGGGGAATAGACAGGTCGGGAGGAGATGGGGAATAGACAGGTCGGGAGGAGAAGGAGAAGTGACAGGTCGGGAGGAGGAGATGGAGAAGTGACAGGTCAGGAGGAGGAGATGGGGAATAGACAGGTCAGGAGGAGGAGATGGGGAATAGACAGGTCGGAGGAGGAGATGTGGAATAGACAGGTCAGGAGGAGGAGATGGGGAATAGACAGGTCAGGAGGAGGAGATGGGGAATAGACAGGTCAGGAGGAGGAGATGGGGAATAGACAGGTCAGGAGGAGGAGATGTGGAATAGACAGGTCAGGAGGAGGAGATGGGGAATAGACAGGTCAGAGGAGGAGATGGGGAATAGACAGGTCAGGAGGAGGAGATGGGGAATAGACAGGTCAGAAGGAGGAGATGGGGAATAGACAGGTCGGGAGGAGATGGGGAATAGACAGGTCGGGAGGAGGAGATGGAGAAGTGACAGGTCAGGAGGAGGAGATGGGGAATAGACAGGTCAGGAGGAGGAGATGGGGAATAGACAGGTCAGGAGGAGGAGATGGGGAATAGACAGGTCAGGAGGAGGAGATGGGGAAGTGACAGGTCAGGAGGAGGAGATGGGGAATAGACAGGTCGGGAGGAGATGGGGAATAGACAGGTCGGGAGGAGATGGGGAATAGACAGGTCAGGAGGAGGAGATGTGGAATAGATAGGTCGGGTGGAGAAGATAAGGAAGCAACAGATCGGAGGAGGAGATGGGGAATAGACAGGTCAGGAGGAGGAGATGGGGAATAGACAGGTCAGGAGGAGGAGATGGGGAAGTGACAGGTCAGGAGGAGGAGATGGGGAATAGACAGGTCAGGAGGAGGAGATGTGGAATAGACAGGTCGGGAGGAGAAGATAAGGAAGCAACAGATCGGAGGAGGAGATGGGGAATAGACAGGTCAGGAGGATGAGATGGAGAAGTGACAGGTCAGGAGGAGGAGATGGGGAATAGACAGGTCAGGAGGAGGAGATGGGGAATAGACAGGTCGGGAGGATGAGATGGAGAATAGACAAGTCGGGAGGAGGAGATGGGGAATAGACAGGTGAGGAGGATGAGATGGGGAATAGACAGGTCGGAGGAGGAGATGGAGAAGCAACAGGTCAGAGGAGGAGATGGGGAATAGACAGGTCGGGAGGAGGAGATGGGGAATAGACAGGTCAGGAGGAGGAGATGGGGAATAGACAGGTCAGGAGGAGTAGAAGGAGGAGTGACAGGTCGGAGGAGGAGATGGGGAATAGACAGGTCAGGAGGAGGAGATGGGGAATAGACAGGTCAGGAGGAGGAGATGGGGAATAGACAGGTCAGGAGGAGTAGAAGGAGGAGTGACAGGTCGGAGGAGGAGATGGGGAATAGACAGGTCAGGAGGAGGAGATGGGGAATAGACAGGTCAGGAGGAGGAGATGGGGAATAGACAGGTCAGGAGGAGTAGAAGGAGGAGTGACAGGTCGGAGGAGGAGATGTGGAATAGACAGGTCAGGAGGAGGAGATGGGGAATAGACAGGTCAGGAGGAGGAGATGGGGAATAGACAGGTCAGGAGGAGGAGATGGGGAATAGACAGGTCAGGAGGAGGAGATGTGGAATAGACAGGTCAGGAGGAGGAGATGGGGAATAGACAGGTCAGAGGAGGAGATGGGGAATAGACAGGTCAGGAGGAGGAGATGGGGAATAGACAGGTCAGAAGGAGGAGATGGGGAATAGACAGGTCGGGAGGAGATGGGGAATAGACAGGTCGGGAGGAGGAGATGGAGAAGTGACAGGTCAGGAGGAGGAGATGGGGAATAGACAGGTCAGGAGGAGGAGATGGGGAATAGACAGGTCAGGAGGAGGAGATGGGGAATAGACAGGTCAGGAGGAGGAGATGGGGAAGTGACAGGTCAGGAGGAGGAGATGGGGAATAGACAGGTCGGGAGGAGATGGGGAATAGACAGGTCGGGAGGAGATGGGGAATAGACAGGTCAGGAGGAGGAGATGTGGAATAGATAGGTCGGGTGGAGAAGATAAGGAAGCAACAGATCGGAGGAGGAGATGGGGAATAGACAGGTCAGGAGGAGGAGATGGGGAATAGACAGGTCAGGAGGAGGAGATGGGGAAGTGACAGGTCAGGAGGAGGAGATGGGGAATAGACAGGTCAGGAGGAGGAGATGTGGAATAGACAGGTCGGGAGGAGAAGATAAGGAAGCAACAGATCGGAGGAGGAGATGGGGAATAGACAGGTCAGGAGGATGAGATGGAGAAGTGACAGGTCAGGAGGAGGAGATGGGGAATAGACAGGTCAGGAGGAGGAGATGGGGAATAGACAGGTCGGGAGGATGAGATGGAGAATAGACAAGTCGGGAGGAGGAGATGGGGAATAGACAGGTGAGGAGGATGAGATGGGGAATAGACAGGTCGGAGGAGGAGATGGAGAAGCAACAGGTCAGAGGAGGAGATGGGGAATAGACAGGTCGGGAGGAGGAGATGGGGAATAGACAGGTCAGGAGGAGGAGATGGGGAATAGACAGGTCAGGAGGAGTAGAAGGAGGAGTGACAGGTCGGAGGAGGAGATGGGGAATAGACAGGTCAGGAGGAGGAGATGGGGAATAGACAGGTCAGGAGGAGGAGATGGGGAATAGACAGGTCAGGAGGAGTAGAAGGAGGAGTGACAGGTCGGAGGAGGAGATGGGGAATAGACAGGTCAGGAGGAGGAGATGGGGAATAGACAGGTCAGGAGGAGAAGAAGGAGGAATGACCTGTCTATTCCCCATCTCCTCCTCCTGACCTGTCTATTCCCCATCTCCTCTTCCTGACCTGTCTATTCCCCATTTCCTCCTCCGACCTGTCTATTCCCCATCTCCTCCTCCTGACCTCTCTATTCCCCATCTCCTCCTCTGACCTGTTGCTTCTCCTTCTCCTCCTCCTGTCACTCCTCCTTCTACTCCTCCTGACCTTTATATTCCTCATCTCCTCCTCCTGACCTGTCTATTCCCCATCTCCTCCTCCTGACCTGTCTATTCCCCATCTCCTCCTCCGACCTGTCACTCCTCCTTCTACTCCTCCTGACCTGTCTATTCCCCATCTCCTCCTCCTGACTTGTCTATTCCCCATCTCCTCCTCCTGACCTGTCTATTCCCCATCTCCTTCTCCGACCTGTAACTCCTCCTTCTCATCCTCCTGACCTGTCTATTCCCCATCTCCTCCTCCTGACCTGTCACTCCTCCTTCTACTCCTCCTGACCTGTCTATTCCCCATCTCCTCCTCCTGACCTGTCTATTTCTCATCTCCTCCTCCTGATCTGTCACTCCTCCTTCTATTCCTCCTGACCTGTCTATTCCCTATCTCCTCCTCCTGACCTGTCTATTCTCCATCACCTCCTCCTGACCTGTCTGTTCCCCATCTCCTCCTCTGACCGGTTGCTTCTCCTTCTCATCCTCCTGACCTATCTATTCCCCATCTCCTCCCCCTGACCTGTCTATTCCCCATCTCCTCCTCCTGACCTGTCTATTCCCCATCTCCTCCTCTGACCTGTCTATTCCCCATCTCCTCCTCCTGACCTGTCTTTTCCCCATCTCCTCCTCCTGACCTGTCTATTCCCCATCTCCTCCTCTGACCTGTTGCTTCTCCTTCTCCTCCTCCTGACCTGTCTATTCCACATCAAATCCTCCCGACCTGTCTATTCAACATCTCATCCTCCAGACCTGTCTATTCCCCATCTCCTCCTCCGACCTGTCATTCCTCCTTCTTCTCCTCCTGACCTGTCTATTCCCCATCTCCTCCTCCTGACCTGTCTATTCCCCATCTCCTCCTCCGACCTGTCTATTCCCCATCTCCTCCTCCCGACCTGTCTATTCCCCATCTCCTCCTCTGACCTGTTGCTTCGCCATCTCCTCCTCCTACCTGTCTATTCACTATCTCCTCCTCCTGACCTGTCTATTACCCATCTCCTCCTCCTGACCTGTCTATTCCCCATCTCCCCCTCCTGACCTGTCTATTCCCCATCTCCTCCTCCTGACCTGTCTGTTTCCCATCTCCTCCTCTGACCTGTCTATTCCCCATCTCCTCCTCCTGACCTGTCTATTCCCCATCTCCTCCTCTGACCTGTTGCTTCTCCTTCTCATCCTCCTGACCTGTCTATTCCCCATCTCCTCCTCCCGACCTGTCTATTCTCCATCTCATCCTCCCGACCTGTCTATTCCCCATCTCCTCCTCCTGACCTGTCATTCCTCCTTCTTCTCCTCCTGACCTGTCTATTCCCCATCTCCTCCTCCTGACCTGTCTATTCCCCATCTCCTCCTCCCGACCTGTCTATTCTCCATCTCATCCTACCGACCTGTCTATTCCCCATCTCTTCCTCTGACCTGTCATTCCTCCTTCTTCTCCTCCTGACCTGTCTATTCCCCATCTCCTCCTCCGACCTGTCTGTTCCCCATCTACTCCTCCTGACCTGTCTATTCCCCATCTCCTCCTCCGACCTGTCACTCCTCCTTCTACTCCTCCTGACCTGTCTATTCCCCATCTCCTCCTCCTGACCTGTCTATTCCCCATCTCCTCCTCCTGACCTGTCTATTCCCCATCTCCTCCTCCGACCGGTCACTCCTCCTTCTACTCCTCCTGACCTGTCTATTCCCCATCTTCTCCTCCTGACCTGTCTATTCCCCATCTCCTCCTCCTGACGTGTCACTCCTCCTTCTCCTCCTCCTGACCGGTCTATTCCCCATCTCCTCCTCCTGACCTGTCACTTCTCCATCTCATCCTCCTGACCTGTCTATTCCCTATCTCCTCCTCCTGACCTGTCACTCCTCCTTCTACTCCTCCTGACCTGTCTATTCCCCATCTCCTCCTCCTGACCTGTCTATTCCCCATCTCCTCCTCCTGACCTGTCTATTCCCCATCTCCTCTTCCTGACCTGTCTATTCCCCATTTCCTCCTCCGACCTGTCTATTCCCCATCTCCTCCTCCTGACCTGTCTATTCCCCATCTCCTCCTCTGACCTGTTGCTTCTCCTTCTCCTCCTCCTGACCTGTCTATTCCACATCTCCTCCTCCCGACCTGTCTATTCAACATCTCATCCTCCCGACCTATCTATTCCCCATCTCCTCCTCCGACCTGTCATTCCTCCTTCTTCTCCTCCTGACCAGTCTATTACCCATCTCCTCCTCTTGACCTGTCTATTCCCCATCTCCTCCTCCTGACCTATCTATTCCCCATCTACTCCTCCTGACCTGTCTATTCCCCATTTCCTCCTCCTGACCTGTCTATTCCCCATCTCCTCCTCCGACCTGTCACTCCTCCTTCTACTCCTCCTGACCTGTCTATTCTCCATCTCCTCCTCCTGACCTGTCTATTCCCCATTTCCTTCTCCGACCTGTCCCTCCTCCTTCTACTCCTCCGACCTGTCACTCCTCCTTCTACTCCTCCTGACCTTTATATTCCTCATCTCCTCCTCCTGACCTGTCTATTCCCCATCTCCTCCTCCTGACCTGTCTATTCCCCATCTCCTCCTCCGACCTGTCACTCCTCCTTCTACTCCTCCTGACCTGTCTATTCCCCATCTCCTCCTCCTGACTTGTCTATTCCCCATCTCCTCCTCCTGACCTGTCTATTCCCCATCTCCTCCTCCTGACCTGTCTATTCCCCATCTCCTCTTCCTGACCTGTCTATTCCCCATTTCCTTCTCCGACCTGTCTATTCCCCATCTCCTCCTCCTGACCTGTCTATTCCCCATCTCCTCCTCTGACCTGTTGCTTCTCCTTCTCCTCCTCCTGACCTGTCTATTCCACATCTCCTCCTCCCGACCTGTCTATTCAACATCTCATCCTCCCGACCTATCTATTCCCCATCTCCTCCTCCGACCTGTCATTCCTCCTTCTTCTCCTCCTGACCAGTCTATTACCCATCTCCTCCTCTTGACCTGTCTATTCCCCATCTCCTCCTCCTGACCTATCTATTCCCCATCTACTCCTCCTGACCTGTCTATTCCCCATTTCCTCCTACTGACCTGTCTATTCCCCATCTCCTCCTCCGACCTGTCACTCCTCCTTCTACTCCTCCTGACCTGTCTATTCTCCATCTCCTCCTCCTGACCTGTCTATTCCCCATTTCCTTCTCCGACCTGTCCCTCCTCCTTCTACTCCTCCGACCTGTCACTCCTCCTTCTACTCCTCCTGACCTTTATATTCCTCATCTCCTCCTCCTGACCTGTCTATTCCCCATCTCCTCCTCCTGACCTGTCTATTCCCCATCTCCTCCTCCGACCTGTCACTCCTCCTTCTACTCCTCCTGACCTGTCTATTCCCCATCTCCTCCTCCTGACTTGTCTATTCCCCATCTCCTCCTCCTGACCTGTCTATTCCCCATCTCCTTCTCCGACCTGTAACTCCTCCTTCTCATCCTCCTGACCTGTCTATTCCCCATCTCCTCCTCCTGACCTGTCACTCCTCCTTCTACTCCTCCTGACCTGTCTATTCCCCATCTCCTCCTCCTGACCTGTCTATTTCTCATCTCCTCCTCCTGATCTGTCACTCCTCCTTCTATTCCTCCTGACCTGTCTATTCCCTATCTCCTCCTCCTGACCTGTCTATTCTCCATCACCTCCTCCTGACCTGTCTGTTCCCCATCTCCTCCTCTGACCGGTTGCTTCTCCTTCTCATCCTCCTGACCTATCTATTCCCCATCTCCTCCCCCTGACCTGTCTATTCCCCATCTCCTCCTCCTGACCTGTCTATTCCCCATCTCCTCCTCTGACCTGTCTATTCCCCATCTCCTCCTCCTGACCTGTCTTTTCCCCATCTCCTCCTCCTGACCTGTCTATTCCCCATCTCCTCCTCTGACCTGTTGCTTCTCCTTCTCCTCCTCCTGACCTGTCTATTCCACATCAAATCCTCCCGACCTGTCTATTCAACATCTCATCCTCCAGACCTGTCTATTCCCCATCTCCTCCTCCGACCTGTCATTCCTCCTTCTTCTCCTCCTGACCTGTCTATTCCCCATCTCCTCCTCCTGACCTGTCTATTCCCCATCTCCTCCTCCGACCTGTCTATTCCCCATCTCCTCCTCTGACCTGTTGCTTCGCCATCTCCTCCTCCGACCTGTCTATTCACTATCTCCTCCTCCTGACCTGTCTATTACCCATCTCCTCCTCCTGACCTGTCTATTCCCCATCTCCCCCTCCTGACCTGTCTATTCCCCATCTCCTCCTCCTGACCTGTCTGTTCCCCATCTCCTCCTCTGACCTGTCTATTCCCCATCTCCTCCTCCTGACCTGTCTATTCCCCATCTCCTCCTCTGACCTGTTGCTTCTCCTTCTCATCCTCCTGACCTGTCTATTCCCCATCTCCTCCTCCCGACCTGTCTATTCTCCATCTCATCCTCCCGACCTGTCTATTCCCCATCTCCTCCTCCTGACCTGTCATTCCTCCTTCTTCTCCTCCTGACCTGTCTATTCCCCATCTCCTCCTCCTGACCTGTCTATTCCCCATCTCCTCCTCCCGACCTGTCTATTCTCCATCTCATCCTACCGACCTGTCTATTCCCCATCTCTTCCTCTGACCTGTCATTCCTCCTTCTTCTCCTCCTGACCTGTCTATTCCCCATCTCCTCCTCCGACTTGTCTGTTCCCCATCTACTCCTCCTGACCTGTCTATTCCCCATCTCCTCCTCCGACCTGTCACTCCTCCTTCTACTCCTCCTGACCTGTCTATTCCCCATCTCCTCCTCCTGACCTGTCTATTCCCCATCTCCTCCTCCTGACCTGTCTATTCCCCATCTCCTCCTCCGACCGGTCACTCCTCCTTCTACTCCTCCTGACCTGTCTATTCCCCATCTTCTCCTCCTGACCTGTCTATTCCCCATCTCCTCCTCCTGACGTGTCACTCCTCCTTCTCCTCCTCCTGACCGGTCTATTCCCCATCTCCTCCTCCTGACCTGTCACTTCTCCATCTCATCCTCCTGACCTGTCTATTCCCTATCTCCTCCTCCTGACCTGTCACTCCTCCTTCTACTCCTCCTGACCTGTCTATTCCCCATCTCCTCCTCCTGACCTGTCTATTCCCCATCTCCTCCTCCTGACCTGTCTATTCCCCATCTCCTCTTCCTGACCTGTCTATTCCCCATTTCCTCCTCCGACCTGTCTATTCCCCATCTCCTCCTCCTGACCTGTCTATTCCCCATCTCCTCCTCTGACCTGTTGCTTCTCCTTCTCCTCCTCCTGACCTGTCTATTCCACATCTCCTCCTCCCGACCTGTCTATTCAACATCTCATCCTCCCGACCTATCTATTCCCCATCTCCTCCTCCGACCTGTCATTCCTCCTTCTTCTCCTCCTGACCAGTCTATTACCCATCTCCTCCTCTTGACCTGTCTATTCCCCATCTCCTCCTCCTGACCTATCTATTCCCCATCTACTCCTCCTGACCTGTCTATTCCCCATTTCCTCCTCCTGACCTGTCTATTCCCCATCTCCTCCTCCGACCTGTCACTCCTCCTTCTACTCCTCCTGACCTGTCTATTCTCCATCTCCTCCTCCTGACCTGTCTATTCCCCATTTCCTTCTCCGACCTGTCCCTCCTCCTTCTACTCCTCCGACCTGTCACTCCTCCTTCTACTCCTCCTGACCTTTATATTCCTCATCTCCTCCTCCTGACCTGTCTATTCCCCATCTCCTCCTCCTGACCTGTCTATTCCCCATCTCCTCCTCCGACCTGTCACTCCTCCTTCTACTCCTCCTGACCTGTCTATTCCCCATCTCCTCCTCCTGACTTGTCTATTCCCCATCTCCTCCTCCTGACCTGTCTATTCCCCATCTCCTTCTCCGACCTGTCACTCCTCCTTCTCATCCTCCTGACCTGTCTATTCCCCATCTCCTCCTCCTGACCTGTCACTCCTCCTTCTACTCCTCCTGACCTGTCTATTCCCCATCTCCTCCTCCTGACCTGTCTATTTCTCATCTCCTCCTCCTGATCTGTCACTCCTCCTTCTATTCCTCCTGACCTGTCTATTCCCCATCTCCTCCTCCTAACCTGTCTATTCTCCATCACCTCCTCCTGACCTGTGTATTCCCCATCTCCTCCTCCTGACCTGTCACTTCTCCTTCTACTCCTCCTGACCTGTCTATTCCCCATCTCCTCCTCCGACCTGTCACTCCTCCTTCTCATCCTCCTGACCTTTCTATTCCCCATCTCCTCCTTCTGACCTGTCACTCCTCCTTCTACTCCTCCTGACCTGTCTATTCCCCATCTCCTCCTCCTGACCTGTCCATTCCCCATCTCCTCCTCCGACCTGTCTATTCCCCATCTCATCCTCCCGACCTGTCTATTCCCCATCTCCTCCTCCGACCTGTCATTCATCCTTCTTCTCCTCCTGACCTGTCTATTCCCCATCTCCTCCTCCGACCTGTCTATTCCCCATCTCCTCCTCCGAACTGTCTATTCCCCATCTCGTCCTCTGACCTGTTGCTTCGTCATCTCCTCCTCCGACCTGTCTATTCCCCATCTCCTCCTCTGACCTGTCTATTCCCCATCTCCTCCTCCGACCTGTCTATTCCCCATCTACTCCTCCTGACCTGTCTATTCCCCATTTCCTCCTCCGACCTGTCACTCCTCCTTCCACTCCTCCTGACCTGTCTATTCCCCATCTCCTCCTCCTGACCTGTCTATTCCCCATCTCCTCCTCCTGACCTGTCTATTCCCCATCTCCTCCTACGACCTGTCATTCCTCCTTCTACTCCTCCTGACCTGTCTATTCCCCATCTCCTCCTCCTGACCTGTCCATTCCCCATCTCCTCCTCCGACCTGTCTATTCCCCATCTCATCCTCCCGACCTGTCTATTCCCCATCTCCTCCTCCGACCTGTCATTCATCCTTCTTCTCCTCCTGACCTGTCTATTCCCCATCTCCTCCTCCGACCTGTCTATTCCCCATCTCCTCCTCCGAACTGTCTATTCCCCATATCCTCCTCTGACCTGTTGCTTCTCCATCTCCTCCTCCGACCTGTCTATTCCCCATCTCGTCCTCCTGACCTGTCTATTCCCCATCTCCTCCTCCTGACCTGTCTATTCCCCATCTCCTCCTCCTGAACTGTCTATTCCCCATATCCTCCTCTGACCCGTCTATTCCCCATCTCCTCCTCCTGACCTGTCTATTCCCCATCTCGTCCTCTGACCTGTTGCTTCTCCTTCTCATCCTCCTGACCTGTCTATTCCCCATCTCCTCCTCCTGACCTGTCTATTCTCCATCTCATACTCCCGACCTGTCTATTCCCCATCTCCTCCTCCGACCTGTCATTCCTCCTTCTTCTCCTCCTGACCTGTCTATTCCCCATCTCCTCCTCCGACCTGTATATTCCCCATCTCCTCCTCTAAACTGTCTATTCCCCATCTCCTCCTCCTGACCTGTCTATTCCCCATCTCCTCGTCCTGACCTGTCTATTCCCCATCTCCTCCTCTGACCTGTTGCTTCTCCTTCTCCTCCTCCTGACCTGTCTATTCCCCATCTCCTCCTCCCGACCTGTCTATTCCCGATCTCCTCCTCCTGACCTGTCTATTCCCCATCTCCTCCTCCGACCTGTCACTCCTCCTTCTACTCCTCCTGACCTGTCTATTCCCCATCTCCTCCTCCTGACCTGTCTATTCCCCATCTCCTCCTCCCGACCTGTCTATTCCCCATCTCCTCCTCTGACCTGTTGCTTCTCCATCTCCTCCTCCGACCTGTCTATTCCCCATCTCCTCCTCCTGACCTGTCTATTCCCCATCTCCTCCTCCTGACCTGTCTATTCCCCATCTCCTCCTCCTGAACTGTCTATTCCCAATATCCTCCTCTGACCCTTTTATTCCCCATCTCCTCCTCCTGACCTGTCTATTCCCCATCTCGTCCTCTGACCTGTTGCTTCTCCATCTCATCCTCCTGACCTGTCTATTCCCCATCTCCTCCTCCTGACCTGTCTATTCTCCATCTCATACTCCCGACCTGTCTATTCCCCATCTCCTCCTCCGACATGTCATTCCTCCTTCTTCTCCTCCTGACCTGTCTATTCCCCATCTCCTCCTCCGACCTGTCTATTCCCCATCTCCTCCTCTAAACTGTTTATTCCCCATCTCCTCCTCCTGACCTGTCTATTCCCCATCTCCTCCTCCTGACCTGTCTATTCCCCATCTCCTCCTCTGACCTGTTGCTTCTCCTTCTCCTCCTCCTGACCTGTCTATTCCCCATCTCCTCCTCCCGACCTGTCTATTCCCCATCTCCTCCTCCGACCTGTCATTCCTCCTTCTTCTCCTCCTGACCTGTCTATTCCCCATGTCCTCCTCCTGACCTGTCTATTCCCCATCTCCTCCTCCGACCTGTTGCTTCTCCATCTCCTCCTCCGACCTGTCTATTCCCCATCTCCTCCTCCTGACCTGTCTATTACCCATCTCCTCCTCCTGACCAGTCTATTCCCCATCCCCTCCTCCTGACCTGTCTATTCCCCATCTCCTCCTCCTGACCTGTCTATTTCCCGTCTCCTCCTCTGACCTGTCTATTCCCCATCTCCTCCTTCTGACCTGTCTATTCCCCATCTCCTCCTCCTGACCTGTCTATTCCCCATCTCCTCCTCTGACCTGTTGCTTCTCCTTCTCCTCCTCCTAACCTGTCTATTCCCCATCTCCTCCTCCCGACCTGTCTATTCTCCATCTCATCCTCCCGACCTGTCTATTCCCCATCTCCTCCTCCGACCTGTCATTCCTCCTTCTTCTCCTCCTGACCTGTCTATTCCCCATCTCCTCCTCCCGACCTGTCTATTCCCCATCTCCTCCTCCGACCTGTCATTCCTCCTTCTTCTCCTCCTGACCTGTCTATTCCCCATCTCCTCCTCCTGACCTGTCTATTCCCCATCTCCTCCTCCGACCTGTTGCTTCTCCATCTCCTCCTCCGACCTGTCTATTCCCCATCTCCTCCTCCTGACCTGTCTATTAGCCATCTCCTCCTCCTGACCTGTCTATTCCCCATCCCCTCCTCCTGACCTGTCTATTCCCCATCTCCTCCTTCTGACCTGTCTATTCCCCATCTCCTCCTTCTGACCTGTCTATTCCCCATCTCCTCCTCCTGACCTGTCTATTCCCCATCTCCTCCTCTGACCTGTTGCTTCTCCTTCTCCTCCTCCTAACCTGTCTATTCCCCATCTCCTCCTCCCGACCTGTCTATTCTCCATCTCATCCTCCCGACCTGTCTATTCCCCATCTCCTCCTCCGACCTGTCATTCCTCCTTCTTCTCCTCCTGACCTGTCTATTCCCCATCTCCTCATCCTGACCTGTCTATTCCCCATCTCCTCCTCCGACCTGTCTATTCCCCATCTCCTCCTCCCGACCTGTGTATTCCCCATCTCCTCCTCTGACCTGTTTCTTCTCCATCTCCTCCTCCGACCTGTCTATTAACCATCTCCTCCTCTTGACCTGTCTATTACCCATTTCCTCCTCCTGACCTGTCTATTCCCCATCTCCTCCTCCTAACCTGTCTATTCCCCATCTCCTCCTCCTGACCTGTCTATTCCGCATCTCCTCCTCTGACCTGTCTATTCCCCATCTCCTCCTTCTGACCTGTCTATTCCCCATCTCCTCCTCCTGACCTGTCTATTCCCCATCTCCTCCTCTGACCTGTTGCTTCTCCTTCTCCTCCTCCTGACCTGTCTATTTCCCATCTCCTCCTCCCGACCTGTCTATTCTCCATCTCATCCTCCCGACCTGTCTATTCCCCATCTCCTCCTCCGACCTGTCATTCCTCCTTCTTCTCCTCCTGACCTGTCTATTCCCCATCTCCTCCTCCTGACCTGTCTATTCCCCATCTCCTCCTCCGACCTGTCTATTCCCCATCTCCTCCTCCCGACCTGTGTATTCCCCATCTCCTCCTCTGACCTGTTGCTTCTCCATCTCCTCCTCCGACCTGTCTATTAACCATCTCCTCCTCTTGACCTGTCTATTACCCATTTCCTCCTCCTGACCTGTCTATTCCCCATCTCCTCCTCCTAACCTGTCTATTCCCCATCTCCTCCTCCTGACCTGTCTATTCCGCATCTCCTCCTCTGACCTGTCTATTCCCCATCTCCTCCTCCTGACCTGTCTATTCCCCATCTCCTCCTCTGACCGGTTGCTTCTCCTTCTCATCCTCCTGACCTATCTATTCCCCATCTCCTCCCCCTGACCTGTCTATTCCCCATCTCCTCCTCCTGACCTGTCTATTCCCCATCTCCTCCTCTGACCTGTCTATTCCCCATCTCCTCCTCCTGACCTGTCTTTTCCCCATCTCCTCCTCCTGACCTGTCTATTCCCCATCTCCTCCTCTGACCTGTTGCTTCTCCTTCTCCTCCTCCTGACCTGTCTATTCCACATCAAATCCTCCCGACCTGTCTATTCAACATCTCATCCTCCCGACCTGTCTATTCCCCATCTCCTCCTCCGACCTGTCATTCCTCCTTCTTCTCCTCCTGACCTGTCTATTCCCCATCTCCTCCTCCTGACCTGTCTATTCCCCATCTCCTCCTCCTGAACTGTCTATTCCCAATATCCTCCTCTGACCCTTTTATTCCCCATCTCCTCCTCCTGACCTGTCTATTCCCCATCTCGTCCTCTGACCTGTTGCTTCTCCATCTCATCCTCCTGACCTGTCTATTCCCCATCTCCTCCTCCTGACCTGTCTATTCCCCATCTTCTCCTCCGACCTGTCTATTCCCCATCTCCTCCTCCCGACCTGTCTATTCCCCATCTCCTCCTCTGACCTGTTGCTTCGCCATCTCCTCCTCCGACCTGTCTATTCCCTATCTCCTCCTCCTGACCTGTCTATTACCCATCTCCTCCTCCTGACCTGTCTATTCCCCATCTCCCCCTCCTGACCTGTCTATTCCCCATCTCCTCCTCCTGACCTGTCTGTTCCCCATCTCCTCCTCTGACCTGTCTATTCCCCATCTCCTCCTCCTGACCTGTCTATTCCCCATCTCCTCCTCTGACCTGTTGCTTCTCCTTCTCATCCTCCTGACCTGTCTATTCCACATCTCCTCCTCCCGACCTGTCTATTCCCCATCTCCTCCTCTGACCTGTTGCTTCTCCATCTCCTCCTCCGACCTGTCTATTCCCCATCTCCTCCTCCTGACCTGTCTATTCCCCATCTCCTCCTCCTGACCTGTCTATTCCCCATCTCCTCCTCCTGACCTGTCTATTCCCCATCTCCTCCTCCTGAACTGTCTATTCCCAATATCCTCCTCTGACCCGTTTATTCCCCTTCTCCTCCTCCTGACCTGTCTATTCCCCATCTCGTCCTCTGACCTGTTGCTTCTCCTTCTCATCCTCCTGACCTGTCTATTCCCCATCTCCTCCTCCTGACCTGTCTATTCTCCATCTCATACTCCCGACCTGTCTATTCCCTATCTCCTCCTCCGACCTGTCATTCCTCCTTCTTCTCCTCCTGACCTGTCTATTCCCCATCTCCTCCTCCGACCTGTCTATTCCCCATCTCCTCCTCCGACCTGTCATTCCTCCTTCTTCTCCTCCTGACCTGTCTATTCCCCATCTCCTCCTCCTGACCTGTCTATTCCCCATCTCCTCCTCCGACCTGTCTATTCCCTATCTCCTCCTCCTGACCTGTCTATTACCCATCTCCTCCTCCTGACCTGTCTATTCCCCATCTCCCCCTCCTGACCTGTCTATTACCCATCTCCTCCTCCTGACCTGTCTGTTCCCCATCTCCTCCTCTGACCTGTCTATTCCCCATCTCCTCCTCCTGACCTGTCTATTCCCCATCTCCTCCTCTGACCTGTTGCTTCTCCTTCTCATCCTCCTGACCTGTCTATTCCCCATCTCCTCCTCCCGACCTGTCTATTCCCCATCTCCTCCTCTGACCTGTTGCTTCTCCATCTCCTCCTCCGACCTGTCTATTCCCCATATCCTCCTCCTGACCTGTCTATTCCCCATCTCCTCCTCCTGACCTGTCTATTCCCAATATCCTCCTCTGACCCGTTTATTCCCCATCTCCTCCTCCTGACCTGTCTATTCCCCATCTCGTCCTCTGACCTGTTGCTTCTCCTTCTCATCCTCCTGACCTGTCTATTCCCCATCTCCTCCTCCTGACCTGTCTATTCTCCATCTCATACTCCCGTCCTGTCTATTCCCCATCTCCTCCTCCGACCTGTCATTCCTCCTTCTTCTCCTCCTGACCTGTCTATTCCCCATCTCCTCCTCCGACCTGTCTATTCCCCATCTCCTCCTCTAAACTGTCTATTCCCCATCTCCTCCTCCTGACCTGTCTATTCCCCATCTCCTCCTCCTGACCTGTTTATTCCCCATCTCCTCCTCTGACCTGTTGCTTCTCCTTCTCCTCCTCCTGACCTGTCTATTCCCCATCTCCTCCTCCCGACCTGTCTATTCCCCATCTCCTCCTCCGACCTGTCATTCCTCCTTCTTCTCCTCCTGACCTGTCTATTCCCCATCTCCTCCTCCTGACCTGTCTATTCCCCATCTCCTCCTCCGACCTGTTGCTTCTCCATCTCCTCCTCCGACCTGTCTATTCCCCATCTCCTCCTCCTGACCTGTCTATTAGCCATCTCCTCCTCCTGACCTGTCTATTCCCCATCCCCTCCTCCTGACCTGTCTATTCCCCATCTCCTCCTCCTGACCTGTCTATTTCCCGTCTCCTCCTCTGACCTGTCTATTCCCCATCTCCTCCTTCTGACCTGTCTATTCCCCATCTCCTCCTCCTGACCTGTCTATTCCCCATCTCCTCCTCTGACCTGTTGCTTCTCCTTCTCCTCCTCCTAACCTGTCTATTCCCCATCTCCTCCTCCCGACCTGTCTATTCTCCATCTCATCCTCCCGACCTGTCTATTCCCCATCTCCTCCTCCGACCTGTCATTCCTCCTTCTTCTCCTCCTGACCTGTCTATTCCCCATCTCCTCCTACCGACCTGTCTATTCCCCATCTCCTCCTCCGACCTGTCATTCCTCCTTCTTCTCCTCCTGACCTGTCTATTCCCCATCTCCTCCTCCTGACCTGTCTATTCCCCATCTCCTCCTCTGACCTGTTGCTTCTCCTTCTCATCCTCCTGACCTGTCTATTCCCCATCTCCTCCTCCCGACCTGTCTATTCCCCATCTCCTCCTCTGACCTGTTGCTTCTCCATCTCCTCCTCCGACCTGTCTATTCCCCATCTCCTCCTCCTGACCTGTCTATTCCCCATCTCCTCCTCCTGACCTGTCTATTCCCCATCTCCTCCTCCTGAACTGTCTATTCCCAATATCCTCCTCTGACCCGTTTATTCCCCATCTCCTCCTCCTGACCTGTCTATTCCCCATCTCGTCCTCTGACCTGTTGCTTCTCCTTCTCATCCTCCTGACCTGTCTATTCCCCATCTCCTCCTCCTGACCTGTCTATTCTCCATCTCATACTCCCGTCCTGTCTATTCCCCATCTCCTCCTCCGACCTGTCATTCCTCCTTCTTCTCCTCCTGACCTGTCTATTCCCCATCTCCTCCTCCGACCTGTCTATTCCCCATCTCCTCCTCTAAACTGTCTATTCCCCATCTCCTCCTCCTGACCTGTCTATTCCCCATCTCCTCCTCCTGACCTGTTTATTCCCCATCTCCTCCTCTGACCTGTTGCTTCTCCTTCTCCTCCTCCTGACCTGTCTATTCCCCATCTCCTCCTCCCGACCTGTCTATTCCCCATCTCCTCCTCCGACCTGTCATTCCTCCTTCTTCTCCTCCTGACCTGTCTATTCCCCATCTCCTCCTCCTGACCTGTCTATTCCCCATCTCCTCCTCCGACCTGTTGCTTCTCCATCTCCTCCTCCGACCTGTCTATTCCCCATCTCCTCCTCCTGACCTGTCTATTAGCCATCTCCTCCTCCTGACCTGTCTATTCCCCATCCCCTCCTCCTGACCTGTCTATTCCCCATCTCCTCCTCCTGACCTGTCTATTTCCCGTCTCCTCCTCTGACCTGTCTATTCCCCATCTCCTCCTTCTGACCTGTCTATTCCCCATCTCCTCCTCCTGACCTGTCTATTCCCCATCTCCTCCTCTGACCTGTTGCTTCTCCTTCTCCTCCTCCTAACCTGTCTATTCCCCATCTCCTCCTCCCGACCTGTGTATTCTCCATCTCATCCTCCCGACCTGTCTATTCCCCATCTCCTCCTCCGACCTGTCATTCCTCCTTCTTCTCCTCCTGACCTGTCTATTCCCCATCTCCTCCTCCCGACCTGTCTATTCCCCATCTCCTCCTCCGACCTGTCATTCCTCCTTCTTCTCCTCCTGACCTGTCTATTCCCCATCTCCTCCTCCTGACCTGTCTATTCCCCATCTCCTCCTCCGACCTGTTGCTTCTCCATCTCCTCCTCCGACCTGTCTATTCCCCATCTCCTCCTCCTGACCTGTCTATTACCCATCTCCTCCTCCTGACCTGTCTATTCCCCATCCCCTCCTCCTGACCTGTCTATTCCCCATCTCCTCCTCCTGACCTGTCTATTTCCCGTCTCCTCCTCTGACCTGTCTATTCCCCATCTCCTCCTTCTGACCTGTCTATTCCCCATCTCCTCCTCCTGACCTGTCTATTCCCCATCTCCTCCTCTGACCTGTTGCTTCTCCTTCTCCTCCTCCTAACCTGTCTATTCCCCATCTCCTCCCCCCGACCTGTCTATTCTCCATCTCATCCTCCCGACCTGTCTATTCCCCATCTCCTCCTCCGACCTGTCATTCCTCCTTCTTCTCCTCCTGACCTGTCTATTCCCCATCTCCTCCTCCTGACCGGTCTATTCCCCATCTCCTCCTCCGACCTGTCTATTCCCCATCTCCTCCTCCCGACCTGTGTATACCCCATCTCCTCCTCTGACCTGTTGCTTCTCCATCTCCTCCTCCGACCTGTCTATTAACCATCTCCTCCTCTTGACCTGTCTATTACCCATTTCCTCCTCCTGACCTGTCTATTCCCCATCTCCTCCTCCTAACCTGTCTATTCCCCATCTCCTCCTCCTGACCTGTCTATTCCGCATCTCCTCCTCTGACCTGTCTATTCCCCATCTCCTCCTCCTGACCTGTCTATTCCCCATCTCCTCCTCTGACCGGTTGCTTCTCCTTCTCATCCTCCTGACCTATCTATTCCCCATCTCCTCCCCCTGACCTGTCTATTCCCCATCTCCTCCTCCTGACCTGTCTATTCCCCATCTCCTCCTCTGACCTGTCTATTCCCCATCTCCTCCTCCTGACCTGTCTTTTCCCCATCTCCTCCTCCTGACCTGTCTATTCCCCATCTCCTCCTCTGACCTGTTGCTTCTCCTTCTCCTCCTCCTGACCTGTCTATTCCACATCAAATCCTCCCGACCTGTCTATTCAACATCTCATCCTCCCGACCTGTCTATTCCCCATCTCCTCCTCCGACCTGTCATTCCTCCTTCTTCTCCTCCTGACCTGTCTATTCCCCATCTCCTCCTCCTGACCTGTCTATTCCCCATCTTCTCCTCCGACCTGTCTATTCCCCATCTCCTCCTCCCGACCTGTCTATTCCCCATCTCCTCCTCTGACCTGTTGCTTCGCCATCTCCTCCTCCGACCTGTCTATTCCCTATCTCCTCCTCCTGACCTGTCTATTACCCATCTCCTCCTCCTGACCTGTCTATTCCCCATCTCCCCCTCCTGACCTGTCTATTCCCCATCTCCTCCTCCTGACCTGTCTGTTCCCCATCTCCTCCTCTGACCTGTCTATTCCCCATCTCCTCCTCCTGACCTGTCTATTCCCCATCTCCTCCTCTGACCTGTTGCTTCTCCTTCTCATCCTCCTGACCTGTCTATTCCACATCTCCTCCTCCCGACCTGTCTATTCCCCATCTCCTCCTCTGACCTGTTGCTTCTCCATCTCCTCCTCCGACCTGTCTATTCCCCATCTCCTCCTCCTGACCTGTCTATTCCCCATCTCCTCCTCCTGACCTGTCTATTCCCCATCTCCTCCTCCTGACCTGTCTATTCCCCATCTCCTCCTCCTGAACTGTCTATTCCCAATATCCTCCTCTGACCCGTTTATTCCCCTTCTCCTCCTCCTGACCTGTCTATTCCCCATCTCGTCCTCTGACCTGTTGCTTCTCCTTCTCATCCTCCTGACCTGTCTATTCCCCATCTCCTCCTCCTGACCTGTCTATTCTCCATCTCATACTCCCGACCTGTCTATTCCCCATCTCCTCCTCCGACCTGTCATTCCTCCTTCTTCTCCTCCTGACCTGTCTATTCCCCATCTCCTCCTCCGACCTGTCTATTCCCCATCTCCTCCTCCGACCTGTCATTCCTCCTTCTTCTCCTCCTGACCTGTCTATTCCCCATCTCCTCCTCCTGACCTGTCTATTCCCCATCTCCTCCTCCGACCTGTCTATTCCCTATCTCCTCCTCCTGACCTGTCTATTACCCATCTCCTCCTCCTGACCTGTCTATTCCCCATCTCCCCCTCCTGACCTGTCTATTACCCATCTCCTCCTCCTGACCTGTCTGTTCCCCATCTCCTCCTCTGACCTGTCTATTCCCCATCTCCTCCTCCTGACCTGTCTATTCCCCATCTCCTCCTCTGACCTGTTGCTTCTCCTTCTCATCCTCCTGACCTGTCTATTCCCCATCTCCTCCTCCCGACCTGTCTATTCCCCATCTCCTCCTCTGACCTGTTGCTTCTCCATCTCCTCCTCCGACCTGTCTATTCCCCATATCCTCCTCCTGACCTGTCTATTCCCCATCTCCTCCTCCTGACCTGTCTATTCCCAATATCCTCCTCTGACCCGTTTATTCCCCATCTCCTCCTCCTGACCTGTCTATTCCCCATCTCGTCCTCTGACCTGTTGCTTCTCCTTCTCATCCTCCTGACCTGTCTATTCCCCATCTCCTCCTCCTGACCTGTCTATTCTCCATCTCATACTCCCGTCCTGTCTATTCCCCATCTCCTCCTCCGACCTGTCATTCCTCCTTCTTCTCCTCCTGACCTGTCTATTCCCCATCTCCTCCTCCGACCTGTCTATTCCCCATCTCCTCCTCTAAACTGTCTATTCCCCATCTCCTCCTCCTGACCTGTCTATTCCCCATCTCCTCCTCCTGACCTGTTTATTCCCCATCTCCTCCTCTGACCTGTTGCTTCTCCTTCTCCTCCTCCTGACCTGTCTATTCCCCATCTCCTCCTCCCGACCTGTCTATTCCCCATCTCCTCCTCCGACCTGTCATTCCTCCTTCTTCTCCTCCTGACCTGTCTATTCCCCATCTCCTCCTCCTGACCTGTCTATTCCCCATCTCCTCCTCCGACCTGTTGCTTCTCCATCTCCTCCTCCGACCTGTCTATTCCCCATCTCCTCCTCCTGACCTGTCTATTAGCCATCTCCTCCTCCTGACCTGTCTATTCCCCATCCCCTCCTCCTGACCTGTCTATTCCCCATCTCCTCCTCCTGACCTGTCTATTTCCCGTCTCCTCCTCTGACCTGTCTATTCCCCATCTCCTCCTTCTGACCTGTCTATTCCCCATCTCCTCCTCCTGACCTGTCTATTCCCCATCTCCTCCTCTGACCTGTTGCTTCTCCTTCTCCTCCTCCTAACCTGTCTATTCCCCATCTCCTCCTCCCGACCTGTCTATTCTCCATCTCATCCTCCCGACCTGTCTATTCCCCATCTCCTCCTCCGACCTGTCATTCCTCCTTCTTCTCCTCCTGACCTGTCTATTCCCCATCTCCTCCTACCGACCTGTCTATTCCCCATCTCCTCCTCCGACCTGTCATTCCTCCTTCTTCTCCTCCTGACCTGTCTATTCCCCATCTCCTCCTCCTGACCTGTCTATTCCCCATCTCCTCCTCTGACCTGTTGCTTCTCCTTCTCATCCTCCTGACCTGTCTATTCCCCATCTCCTCCTCCCGACCTGTCTATTCCCCATCTCCTCCTCTGACCTGTTGCTTCTCCATCTCCTCCTCCGACCTGTCTATTCCCCATCTCCTCCTCCTGACCTGTCTATTCCCCATCTCCTCCTCCTGACCTGTCTATTCCCCATCTCCTCCTCCTGAACTGTCTATTCCCAATATCCTCCTCTGACCCGTTTATTCCCCATCTCCTCCTCCTGACCTGTCTATTCCCCATCTCGTCCTCTGACCTGTTGCTTCTCCTTCTCATCCTCCTGACCTGTCTATTCCCCATCTCCTCCTCCTGACCTGTCTATTCTCCATCTCATACTCCCGTCCTGTCTATTCCCCATCTCCTCCTCCGACCTGTCATTCCTCCTTCTTCTCCTCCTGACCTGTCTATTCCCCATCTCCTCCTCCGACCTGTCTATTCCCCATCTCCTCCTCTAAACTGTCTATTCCCCATCTCCTCCTCCTGACCTGTCTATTCCCCATCTCCTCCTCCTGACCTGTTTATTCCCCATCTCCTCCTCTGACCTGTTGCTTCTCCTTCTCCTCCTCCTGACCTGTCTATTCCCCATCTCCTCCTCCCGACCTGTCTATTCCCCATCTCCTCCTCCGACCTGTCATTCCTCCTTCTTCTCCTCCTGACCTGTCTATTCCCCATCTCCTCCTCCTGACCTGTCTATTCCCCATCTCCTCCTCCGACCTGTTGCTTCTCCATCTCCTCCTCCGACCTGTCTATTCCCCATCTCCTCCTCCTGACCTGTCTATTAGCCATCTCCTCCTCCTGACCTGTCTATTCCCCATCCCCTCCTCCTGACCTGTCTATTCCCCATCTCCTCCTCCTGACCTGTCTATTTCCCGTCTCCTCCTCTGACCTGTCTATTCCCCATCTCCTCCTTCTGACCTGTCTATTCCCCATCTCCTCCTCCTGACCTGTCTATTCCCCATCTCCTCCTCTGACCTGTTGCTTCTCCTTCTCCTCCTCCTAACCTGTCTATTCCCCATCTCCTCCTCCCGACCTGTGTATTCTCCATCTCATCCTCCCGACCTGTCTATTCCCCATCTCCTCCTCCGACCTGTCATTCCTCCTTCTTCTCCTCCTGACCTGTCTATTCCCCATCTCCTCCTCCCGACCTGTCTATTCCCCATCTCCTCCTCCGACCTGTCATTCCTCCTTCTTCTCCTCCTGACCTGTCTATTCCCCATCTCCTCCTCCTGACCTGTCTATTCCCCATCTCCTCCTCCGACCTGTTGCTTCTCCATCTCCTCCTCCGACCTGTCTATTCCCCATCTCCTCCTCCTGACCTGTCTATTACCCATCTCCTCCTCCTGACCTGTCTATTCCCCATCCCCTCCTCCTGACCTGTCTATTCCCCATCTCCTCCTCCTGACCTGTCTATTTCCCGTCTCCTCCTCTGACCTGTCTATTCCCCATCTCCTCCTTCTGACCTGTCTATTCCCCATCTCCTCCTCCTGACCTGTCTATTCCCCATCTCCTCCTCTGACCTGTTGCTTCTCCTTCTCCTCCTCCTAACCTGTCTATTCCCCATCTCCTCCCCCCGACCTGTCTATTCTCCATCTCATCCTCCCGACCTGTCTATTCCCCATCTCCTCCTCCGACCTGTCATTCCTCCTTCTTCTCCTCCTGACCTGTCTATTCCCCATCTCCTCCTCCTGACCTGTCTATTCCCCATCTCCTCCTCCGACCTGTCTATTCCCCATCTCCTCCTCCCGACCTGTGTATACCCCATCTCCTCCTCTGACCTGTTGCTTCTCCATCTCCTCCTCCGACCTGTCTATTAACCATCTCCTCCTCTTGACCTGTCTATTACCCATTTCCTCCTCCTGACCTGTCTATTCCCCATCTCCTCCTCCTAACCTGTCTATTCCCCATCTCCTCCTCCTGACCTGTCTATTCCGCATCTCCTCCTCTGACCTGTCTATTCCCCATCTCCTCCTCCTGACCTGTCTATTCCCCATCTCCTCCTCTGACCGGTTGCTTCTCCTTCTCATCCTCCTGACCTATCTATTCCCCATCTCCTCCCCCTGACCTGTCTATTCCCCATCTCCTCTTCCTGACCTGTCTATTCCCCATCTCCTCCTCTGACCTGTCTATTCCCCATCTCCTCCTCCTGACCTGTCTTTTCCCCATCTCCTCCTCCTGACCTGTCTATTCCCCATCTCCTCCTCTGACCTGTTGCTTCTCCTTCTCCTCCTCCTGACCTGTCTATTCCACATCAAATCCTCCCGACCTGTCTATTCAACATCTCATCCTCCCGACCTGTCTATTCCCCATCTCCTCCTCCGACCTGTCATTCCTCCTTCTTCTCCTCCTGACCTGTCTATTCCCCATCTCCTCCTCCTGACCTGTCTATTCCCCATCTTCTCCTCCGACCTGTCTATTCCCCATCTCCTCCTCCCGACCTGTCTATTCCCCATCTCCTCCTCTGACCTGTTGCTTCGCCATCTCCTCCTCCGACCTGTCTATTCCCTATCTCCTCCTCCTGACCTGTCTATTACCCATCTCCTCCTCCTGACCTGTCTATTCCCCATCTCCCCCTCCTGACCTGTCTATTCCCCATCTCCTCCTCCTGACCTGTCTGTTCCCCATCTCCTCCTCTGACCTGTCTATTCCCCATCTCCTCCTCCTGACCTGTCTATTCCCCATCTCCTCCTCTGACCTGTTGCTTCTCCTTCTCATCCTCCTGACCTGTCTATTCCACATCTCCTCCTCCCGACCTGTCTATTCCCCATCTCCTCCTCTGACCTGTTGCTTCTCCATCTCCTCCTCCGACCTGTCTATTCCCCATCTCCTCCTCCTGACCTGTCTATTCCCCATCTCCTCCTCCTGACCTGTCTATTCCCCATCTCCTCCTCCTGACCTGTCTATTCCCCATCTCCTCCTCCTGAACTGTCTATTCCCAATATCCTCCTCTGACCCGTTTATTCCCCTTCTCCTCCTCCTGACCTGTCTATTCCCCATCTCGTCCTCTGACCTGTTGCTTCTCCTTCTCATCCTCCTGACCTGTCTATTCCCCATCTCCTCCTCCTGACCTGTCTATTCTCCATCTCATACTCCCGACCTGTCTATTCCCCATCTCCTCCTCCGACCTGTCATTCCTCCTTCTTCTCCTCCTGACCTGTCTATTCCCCATCTCCTCCTCCGACCTGTCTATTCCCCATCTCCTCCTCCGACCTGTCATTCCTCCTTCTTCTCCTCCTGACCTGTCTATTCCCCATCTCCTCCTCCTGACCTGTCTATTCCCCATCTCCTCCTCCGACCTGTCTATTCCCTATCTCCTCCTCCTGACCTGTCTATTACCCATCTCCTCCTCCTGACCTGTCTATTCCCCATCTCCCCCTCCTGACCTGTCTATTACCCATCTCCTCCTCCTGACCTGTCTGTTCCCCATCTCCTCCTCTGACCTGTCTATTCCCCATCTCCTCCTCCTGACCTGTCTATTCCCCATCTCCTCCTCTGACCTGTTGCTTCTCCTTCTCATCCTCCTGACCTGTCTATTCCCCATCTCCTCCTCCCGACCTGTCTATTCCCCATCTCCTCCTCTGACCTGTTGCTTCTCCATCTCCTCCTCCGACCTGTCTATTCCCCATCTCCTCCTCCTGACCTGTCTATTCCCCATCTCCTCCTCCTGACCTGTCTATTCCCCATCTCCTCCTCCTGAACTGTCTATTCCCAATATCCTCCTCTGACCCGTTTATTCCCCATCTCCTCCTCCTGACCTGTCTATTCCCCATCTCGTCCTCTGACCTGTTGCTTCTCCTTCTCATCCTCCTGACCTGTCTATTCCCCATCTCCTCCTCCTGACCTGTCTATTCTCCATCTCATACTCCCGTCCTGTCTATTCCCCATCTCCTCCTCCGACCTGTCATTCCTCCTTCTTCTCCTCCTGACCTGTCTATTCCCCATCTCCTCCTCCGACCTGTCTATTCCCCATCTTCTCCTCTAAACTGTCTATTCCCCATCTCCTCCTCCTGACCTGTCTATTCCCCATCTCCTCCTCCTGACCTGTTTATTCCCCATCTCCTCCTCTGACCTGTTGCTTCTCCTTCTCCTCCTCCTGACCTGTCTATTCCCCATCTCCTCCTCCCGACCTGTCTATTCCCCATCTCCTCCTCCGACCTGTCATTCCTCCTTCTTCTCCTCCTGACCTGTCTATTCCCCATCTCCTCCTCCTGACCTGTCTATTCCCCATCTCCTCCTCCGACCTGTTGCTTCTCCATCTCCTCCTCCGACCTGTCTATTCCCCATCTCCTCCTCCTGACCTGTCTATTAGCCATCTCCTCCTCCTGACCTGTCTATTCCCCATCCCCTCCTCCTGACCTGTCTATTCCCCATCTCCTCCTCCTGACCTGTCTATTTCCCGTCTCCTCCTCTGACCTGTCTATTCCCCATCTCCTCCTTCTGACCTGTCTATTCCCCATCTCCTCCTCCTGACCTGTCTATTCCCCATCTCCTCCTCTGACCTGTTGCTTCTCCTTCTCCTCCTCCTAACCTGTCTATTCCCCATCTCCTCCTCCCGACCTGTCTATTCTCCATCTCATCCTCCCGACCTGTCTATTCCCCATCTCCTCCTCCGACCTGTCATTCCTCCTTCTTCTCCTCCTGACCTGTCTATTCCCCATCTCCTCCTCCCGACCTGTCTATTCCCCATCTCCTCCTCCGACCTGTCATTCCTCCTTCTTCTCCTCCTGACCTGTCTATTCCCCATCTCCTCCTCCTGACCTGTCTATTCCCCATCTCCTCCTCTGACCTGTTGCTTCTCCTTCTCATCCTCCTGACCTGTCTATTCCCCATCTCCTCCTCCCGACCTGTCTATTCCCCATCTCCTCCTCTGACCTGTTGCTTCTCCATCTCCTCCTCCGACCTGTCTATTCCCCATCTCCTCCTCCTGACCTGTCTATTCCCCATCTCCTCCTCCTGACCTGTCTATTCCCCATCTCCTCCTCCTGAACTGTCTATTCCCAATATCCTCCTCTGACCCGTTTATTCCCCATCTCCTCCTCCTGACCTGTCTATTCCCCATCTCGTCCTCTGACCTGTTGCTTCTCCTTCTCATCCTCCTGACCTGTCTATTCCCCATCTCCTCCTCCTGACCTGTCTATTCTCCATCTCATACTCCCGTCCTGTCTATTCCCCATCTCCTCCTCCGACCTGTCATTCCTCCTTCTTCTCCTCCTGACCTGTCTATTCCCCATCTCCTCCTCCGACCTGTCTATTCCCCATCTCCTCCTCTAAACTGTCTATTCCCCATCTCCTCCTCCTGACCTGTCTATTCCCCATCTCCTCCTCCTGACCTGTTTATTCCCCATCTCCTCCTCTGACCTGTTGCTTCTCCTTCTCCTCCTCCTGACCTGTCTATTCCCCATCTCCTCCTCCCGACCTGTCTATTCCCCATCTCCTCCTCCGACCTGTCATTCCTCCTTCTTCTCCTCCTGACCTGTCTATTCCCCATCTCCTCCTCCTGACCTGTCTATTCCCCATCTCCTCCTCCGACCTGTTGCTTCTCCATCTCCTCCTCCGACCTGTCTATTCCCCATCTCCTCCTCCTGACCTGTCTATTAGCCATCTCCTCCTCCTGACCTGTCTATTCCCCATCCCCTCCTCCTGACCTGTCTATTCCCCATCTCCTCCTCCTGACCTGTCTATTTCCCGTCTCCTCCTCTGACCTGTCTATTCCCCATCTCCTCCTTCTGACCTGTCTATTCCCCATCTCCTCCTCCTGACCTGTCTATTCCCCATCTCCTCCTCTGACCTGTTGCTTCTCCTTCTCCTCCTCCTAACCTGTCTATTCCCCATCTCCTCCTCCCGACCTGTCTATTCTCCATCTCATCCTCCCGACCTGTCTATTCCCCATCTCCTCCTCCGACCTGTCATTCCTCCTTCTTCTCCTCCTGACCTGTCTATTCGCCATCTCCTCCTCCCGACCTGTCTATTCCCCATCTCCTCCTCCGACCTGTCATTCCTCCTTCTTCTCCTCCTGACCTGTCTATTCCCCATCTCCTCCTCCTGACCTGTCTATTCCCCATCTCCTCCTCCGACCTGTTGCTTCTCCATCTCCTCCTCCGACCTGTCTATTCCCCATCTCCTCCTCCTGACCTGTCTATTACCCATCTCCTCCTCCTGACCTGTCTATTCCCCATCCCCTCCTCCTGACCTGTCTATTCCCCATCTCCTCCTCCTGACCTGTCTATTTCCCGTCTCCTCCTCTGACCTGTCTATTCCCCATCTCCTCCTTCTGACCTGTCTATTCCCCATCTCCTCCTCCTGACCTGTCTATTCCCCATCTCCTCCTCTGACCTGTTGCTTCTCCTTCTCCTCCTCCTAACCTGTCTATTCCCCATCTCCTCCCCCCGACCTGTCTATTCTCCATCTCATCCTCCCGACCTGTCTATTCCCCATCTCCTCCTCCGACCTGTCATTCCTCCTTCTTCTCCTCCTGACCTGTCTATTCCCCATCTCCTCCTCCTGACCTGTCTATTCCCCATCTCCTCCTCCGACCTGTCTATTCCCCATCTCCTCCTCCCGACCTGTGTATACCCCATCTCCTCCTCTGACCTGTTGCTTCTCCATCTCCTCCTCCGACCTGTCTATTAACCATCTCCTCCTCTTGACCTGTCTATTACCCATTTCCTCCTCCTGACCTGTCTATTCCCCATCTCCTCCTCCTAACCTGTCTATTCCCCATCTCCTCCTCCTGACCTGTCTATTCCGCATCTCCTCCTCTGACCTGTCTATTCCCCATCTCCTCCTCCTGACCTGTCTATTCCCCATCTCCTCCTCTGACCGGTTGCTTCTCCTTCTCATCCTCCTGACCTATCTATTCCCCATCTCCTCCCCCTGACCTGTCTATTCCCCATCTCCTCCTCCTGACCTGTCTATTCCCCATCTCCTCCTCTGACCTGTCTATTCCCCATCTCCTCCTCCTGACCTGTCTTTTCCCCATCTCCTCCTCCTGACCTGTCTATTCCCCATCTCCTCCTCTGACCTGTTGCTTCTCCTTCTCCTCCTCCTGACCTGTCTATTCCACATCAAATCCTCCCGACCTGTCTATTCAACATCTCATCCTCCCGACCTGTCTATTCCCCATCTCCTCCTCCGACCTGTCATTCCTCCTTCTTCTCCTCCTGACCTGTCTATTCCCCATCTCCTCCTCCTGACCTGTCTATTCCCCATCTTCTCCTCCGACCTGTCTATTCCCCATCTCCTCCTCCCGACCTGTCTATTCCCCATCTCCTCCTCTGACCTGTTGCTTCGCCATCTCCTCCTCCGACCTGTCTATTCCCTATCTCCTCCTCCTGACCTGTCTATTACCCATCTCCTCCTCCTGACCTGTCTATTCCCCATCTCCCCCTCCTGACCTGTCTATTCCCCATCTCCTCCTCCTGACCTGTCTGTTCCCCATCTCCTCCTCTGACCTGTCTATTCCCCATCTCCTCCTCCTGACCTGTCTATTCCCCATCTCCTCCTCTGACCTGTTGCTTCTCCTTCTCATCCTCCTGACCTGTCTATTCCACATCTCCTCCTCCCGACCTGTCTATTCCCCATCTCCTCCTCTGACCTGTTGCTTCTCCATCTCCTCCTCCGACCTGTCTATTCCCCATCTCCTCCTCCTGACCTGTCTATTCCCCATCTCCTCCTCCTGACCTGTCTATTCCCCATCTCCTCCTCCTGACCTGTCTATTCCCCATCTCCTCCTCCTGAACTGTCTATTCCCAATATCCTCCTCTGACCCGTTTATTCCCCTTCTCCTCCTCCTGACCTGTCTATTCCCCATCTCGTCCTCTGACCTGTTGCTTCTCCTTCTCATCCTCCTGACCTGTCTATTCCCCATCTCCTCCTCCTGACCTGTCTATTCTCCATCTCATACTCCCGACCTGTCTATTCCCCATCTCCTCCTCCGACCTGTCATTCCTCCTTCTTCTCCTCCTGACCTGTCTATTCCCCATCTCCTCCTCCGACCTGTCTATTCCCCATCTCCTCCTCCGACCTGTCATTCCTCCTTCTTCTCCTCCTGACCTGTCTATTCCCCATCTCCTCCTCCTGACCTGTCTATTCCCCATCTGCTCCTCCGACCTGTCTATTCCCTATCTCCTCCTCCTGACCTGTCTATTACCCATCTCCTCCTCCTGACCTGTCTATTCCCCATCTCCCCCTCCTGACCTGTCTATTACCCATCTCCTCCTCCTGACCTGTCTGTTCCCCATCTCCTCCTCTGACCTGTCTATTCCCCATCTCCTCCTCCTGACCTGTCTATTCCCCATCTCCTCCTCTGACCTGTTGCTTCTCCTTCTCATCCTCCTGACCTGTCTATTCCCCATCTCCTCCTCCCGACCTGTCTATTCCCCATCTCCTCCTCTGACCTGTTGCTTCTCCATCTCCTCCTCCGACCTGTCTATTCCCCATCTCCTCCTCCTGACCTGTCTATTCCCCATCTCCTCCTCCTGACCTGTCTATTCCCCATCTCCTCCTCCTGAACTGTCTATTCCCAATATCCTCCTCTGACCCGTTTATTCCCCATCTCCTCCTCCTGACCTGTCTATTCCCCATCTCGTCCTCTGACCTGTTGCTTCTCCTTCTCATCCTCCTGACCTGTCTATTCCCCATCTCCTCCTCCTGACCTGTCTATTCTCCATCTCATACTCCCGTCCTGTCTATTCCCCATCTCCTCCTCCGACCTGTCATTCCTCCTTCTTCTCCTCCTGACCTGTCTATTCCCCATCTCCTCCTCCGACCTGTCTATTCCCCATCTCCTCCTCTAAACTGTCTATTCCCCATCTCCTCCTCCTGACCTGTCTATTCCCCATCTCCTCCTCCTGACCTGTTTATTCCCCATCTCCTCCTCTGACCTGTTGCTTCTCCTTCTCCTCGTCCTGACCTGTCTATTCCCCATCTCCTCCTCCCGACCTGTCTATTCCCCATCTCCTCCTCCGACCTGTCATTCCTCCTTCTTCTCCTCCTGACCTGTCTATTCCCCATCTCCTCCTCCTGACCTGTCTATTCCCCATCTCCTCCTCCGACCTGTTGCTTCTCCATCTCCTCCTCCGACCTGTCTATTCCCCATCTCCTCCTCCTGACCTGTCTATTAGCCATCTCCTCCTCCTGACCTGTCTATTCCCCATCCCCTCCTCCTGACCTGTCTATTCCCCATCTCCTCCTCCTGACCTGTCTATTTCCCGTCTCCTCCTCTGACCTGTCTATTCCCCATCTCCTCCTTCTGACCTGTCTATTCCCCATCTCCTCCTCCTGACCTGTCTATTCCCCATCTCCTCCTCTGACCTGTTGCTTCTCCTTCTCCTCCTCCTAACCTGTCTATTCCCCATCTCCTCCTCCCGACCTGTCTATTCTCCATCTCATCCTCCCGACCTGTCTATTCCCCATCTCCTCCTCCGACCTGTCATTCCTCCTTCTTCTCCTCCTGACCTGTCTATTCCCCATCTCCTCCTCCCGACCTGTCTATTCCCCATCTCCTCCTCCGACCTGTCATTCCTCCTTCTTCTCCTCCTGACCTGTCTATTCCCCATCTCCTCCTCCTGACCTGTCTATTCCCCATCTCCTCCTCTGACCTGTTGCTTCTCCTTCTCATCCTCCTGACCTGTCTATTCCCCATCTCCTCCTCCCGACCTGTCTATTCCCCATCTCCTCCTCTGACCTGTTGCTTCTCCATCTCCTCCTCCGACCTGTCTATTCCCCATCTCCTCCTCCTGACCTGTCTATTCCCCATCTCCTCCTCCTGACCTGTCTATTCCCCATCTCCTCCTCCTGAACTGTCTATTCCCAATATCCTCCTCTGACCCGTTTATTCCCCATCTCCTCCTCCTGACCTGTCTATTCCCCATCTCGTCCTCTGACCTGTTGCTTCTCCTTCTCATCCTCCTGACCTGTCTATTCCCCATCTCCTCCTCCTGACCTGTCTATTCTCCATCTCATACTCCCGTCCTGTCTATTCCCCATCTCCTCCTCCGACCTGTCATTCCTCCTTCTTCTCCTCCTGACCTGTCTATTCCCCATCTCCTCCTCCGACCTGTCTATTCCCCATCTCCTCCTCTAAACTGTCTATTCCCCATCTCCTCCTCCTGACCTGTCTATTCCCCATCTCCTCCTCCTGACCTGTTTATTCCCCATCTCCTCCTCTGACCTGTTGCTTCTACTTCTCCTCCTCCTGACCTGTCTATTCCCCATCTCCTCCTCCCGACCTGTCTATTCCCCATCTCCTCCTCCGACCTGTCATTCCTCCTTCTTCTCCTCCTGACCTGTCTATTCCCCATCTCCTCCTCCTGACCTGTCTATTCCCCATCTCCTCCTCCGACCTGTTGCTTCTCCATCTCCTCCTCCGACCTGTCTATTCCCCATCTCCTCCTCCTGACCTGTCTATTAGCCATCTCCTCCTCCTGACCTGTCTATTCCCCATCCCCTCCTCCTGACCTGTCTATTCCCCATCTCCTCCTCCTGACCTGTCTATTTCCCGTCTCCTCCTCTGACCTGTCTATTCCCCATCTCCTCCTTCTGACCTGTCTATTCCCCATCTCCTCCTCCTGACCTGTCTATTCCCCATCTCCTCCTCTGACCTGTTGCTTCTCCTTCTCCTCCTCCTAACCTGTCTATTCCCCATCTCCTCCTCCCGACCTGTCTATTCTCTATCTCATCCTGCCGACCTGTCTATTCCCCATCTCCTCCTCCGACCTGTCATTCCTCCTTCTTCTCCTCCTGACCTGTCTATTCCCCATCTCCTCCTCCCGACCTGTCTATTCCCCATCTCCTCCTCCGACCTGTCATTCCTCCTTCTTCTCCTCCTGACCTGTCTATTCCCCATCTCCTCCTCCTGACCTGTCTATTCCCCATCTCCTCCTCCGACCTGTTGCTTCTCCATCTCCTCCTCCGACCTGTCTATTCCCCATCTCCTCCTCCTGACCTGTCTATTACCCATCTCCTCCTCCTGACCTGTCTATTCCCCATCCCCTCCTCCTGACCTGTCTATTCCCCATCTCCTCCTCCTGACCTGTCTATTTCCCGTCTCCTCCTCTGACCTGTCTATTCCCCATCTCCTCCTTCTGACCTGTCTATTCCCCATCTCCTCCTCCTGACCTGTCTATTCCCCATCTCCTCCTCTGACCTGTTGCTTCTCCTTCTCCTCCTCCTAACCTGTCTATTCCCCATCTCCTCCCCCCGACCTGTCTATTCTCCATCTCATCCTCCCGACCTGTCTATTCCCCATCTCCTCCTCCGACCTGTCATTCCTCCTTCTTCTCCTCCTGACCTGTCTATTCCCCATCTCCTCCTCCTGACCTGTCTATTCCCCATCTCCTCCTCCGACCTGTCTATTCCCCATCTCCTCCTCCCGACCTGTGTATACCCCATCTCCTCCTCTGACCTGTTGCTTCTCCATCTCCTCCTCCGACCTGTCTATTAACCATCTCCTCCTCCTGACCTGTCTATTCCCCATCTCCTCCTCCTAACCTGTCTATTCCTCATCTCCTCCTCCTGACCTGTCTATTCCGCATCTCCTCCTCTGACCTGTCTATTCCCCATCTCCTCCTTCTGACCTGTCTATTCCCCATCTCCTCCTCCTGACCTGTCTATTCCCCATCTCCTCCTCTGACCTGTTGCTTCTCCTTCTCCTCCTCCTGACCTGTCTATTCCCCATCTCCTCCTCCCGACCTGTCTATTCCCCATCTCCTCCTCCGACCTGTCATTCCTCCTTCTTCTCCTCATGACCTGTCTATTCCCCATCTCCTCCTCCTGACCTGTCTATTCCCCATCTCCTCCTCCGACCTGTCTATTCCCCATCTCCTCCTCCCGACCTGTGTATTCCCCATCTCCTCCTCTGACCTGTTGCTTCTCCATCTCCTCCTCCGACCTGTCTATTAACCATCTCCTCCTCTTGACCTGTCTATTACCCATTTCCTCCTCCTGACCTGTCTATTCCCCATCTCCTCCTCCTAACCTGTCTATTCCCAATCTCCTCCTCCTGACCTGTCTATTCCGCATCTCCTCCTCTGACCTGTCTATTCCCCATCTCCTCCCCCTGACCTGTTTTTTCCCCATCTCCTCCTCCTGACCTGTCTATTCCCCATCTCCTCCTCTGACCTGTTGCTTCTCCTTCTCCTCCTCCTGACCTGTCTATTCCACTTCAAATCCTCCCGACCTGTCTATTCAACATCTCATCCTCCCGACCTGTCTATTCCCCATCTCCTCCTCCGACCTGTCATTCCTCCTTCTTCTCCTCCTGACCTGTCTATTCCCCATCTCCTCCTCCTGACCTGTCTATTCCCCATCTCCTCCTCCGACCTGTCTATTCCCCATCTCCTCCTCCCGACCTGTCTATTCCCCATCTCCTCCTCTGACCTGTTGCTTCGCCATCTCCTCCTCTGACCTGTCTATTCCCTATCTCCTCCTCTTGACCTGTCTATTACCCATCTCCTCCTCCTGACCTGTCTATTCCCCATCTCCCCCTCCTGACCTGTCTATTCCCCATCTCCTCCTCCTGACCTGTCTGTTCCCCATCTCCTCCTCTGACCTGTCTATTCCCCATCTCCTCCTCCTGACCTGTCTATTCCCCATCTCCTCCTCTGACCTGTTGCTTCTCCTTCTCATCCTCCTGACCTGTCTATTCCCCATCTCCTCCTCCCGACCTGTCTATTCTCCATCTCATCCTCCCGACCTGTCTATTCCCCATCTCCTCCTCCTGATCTGTCATTCCTCCTTCTTCTCCTCCTGACCTGTCTATTCCCCATCTCCTCCTCCTGACCTGTCTATTCCCGATCTCCTCCTCCCGACCTGTCTATTCTCCATCTCATCCTACCGACCTGTCTATTCCCCATCTCTTCCTCTGACCTGTCATTCCTCCTTCTTCTCCTCCTGACCTGTCTATTCCCCATCTCCTCCTACGACCTGTCTGTTCCCCATCTACTCCTCCTGACCTGTCTATTCCCCATCTCCTCCTCCGACCTGTCACTCCTCCTTCTACTCCTCCTGACCTGTCTATTCCCCATCTCCTCCTCCTGACCTGTCTATTCCCCATCTCCTCCTCCTGACCTGTCTATTCCCCATCTCCTCCTCCGACCGGTCACTCCTCCTTCTACTCCTCCTGACCTGTCTATTCCCCATCTCCTCCTCCTGACCTGTCTATTCCCCATCTCCTCCTCCTGACGTGTCACTCCTCCTTCTCCTCCTCCTGACCGGTCTATTCCCCATCTCCTCCTCCTGACCTGTCACTTCTCCATCTCATCCTCCTGACCTGTCTATTCCCTATCTCCTCCTCCTGACCTGTCACTCCTCCTTCTACTCCTCCTGACCTGTCTATTCCCCATCTCCTCCTCCTGACCTGTCTATTCCCCATCTCCTCCTCCTGACCTGTCTATTCCCCATCTCCTCTTCCTGACCTGTCTATTCCCCATTTCCTTCTCCGACCTGTCTATTCCCCATCTCCTCCTCCTGACCTGTCTATTCCCCATCTCCTCCTCTGACCTGTTGCTTCTCCTTCTCCTCCTCCTGACCTGTCTATTCCACATCTCCTCCTCCCGACCTGTCTATTCAACATCTCATCCTCCCGACCTATCTATTCCCCATCTCCTCCTCCGACCTGTCATTCCTCCTTCTTCTCCTCCTGACCAGTCTATTACCCATCTCCTCCTCTTGACCTGTCTATTCCCCATCTCCTCCTCCTGACCTATCTATTCCCCATCTACTCCTCCTGACCTGTCTATTCCCCATTTCCTCCTCCTGACCTGTCTATTCCCCATCTCCTCCTCCGACCTGTCACTCCTCCTTCTACTCCTCCTGACCTGTCTATTCTCCATCTCCTCCTCCTGACCTGTCTATTCCCCATTTCCTTCTCCGACCTGTCCCTCCTCCTTCTACTCCTCCGACCTGTCACTCCTCCTTCTACTCCTCCTGACCTTTATATTCCTCATCTCCTCCTTCTGACCTGTCTATTCCCCATCTCCTCCTCCTGACCTGTCTATTCCCCATCTCCTCCTCCGACCTGTCACTCCTCCTTCTACTCCTCCTGACCTGTCTATTCCCCATCTCCTCCTCCTGACTTGTCTATTCCCCATCTCCTCCTCCTGACCTGTCTATTCCCCATCTCCTTCTCCGACCTGTAACTCCTCCTTCTCATCCTCCTGACCTGTCTATTCCCCATCTCCTCCTCCTGACCTGTCACTCCTCCTTCTACTCCTCCTGACCTGTCTATTCCCCATCTCCTCCTCCTGACCTGTCTATTTCTCATCTCCTCCTCCTGATCTGTCACTCCTCCTTCTATTCCTCCTGACCTGTCTATTCCCTATCTCCTCCTCCTGACCTGTCTATTCTCCATCACCTCCTCCTGACCTGTCTGTTCCCCATCTCCTCCTCTGACCGGTTGCTTCTCCTTCTCATCCTCCTGACCTATCTATTCCCCATCTCCTCCCCCTGACCTGTCTATTCCCCATCTCCTCCTCCTGACCTGTCTATTCCCCATCTCCTCCTCTGACCTGTCTATTCCCCATCTCCTCCTCCTGACCTGTCTTTTCCCCATCTCCTCCTCCTGACCTGTCTATTCCCCATCTCCTCCTCTGACCTGTTGCTTCTCCTTCTCCTCCTCCTGACCTGTCTATTCCACATCAAATCCTCCCGACCTGTCTATTCAACATCTCATCCTCCCGACCTGTCTATTCCCCATCTCCTCCTCCGACCTGTCATTCCTCCTTCTTCTCCTCCTGACCTGTCTATTCCCCATCTCCTCCTCCTGACCTGTCTATTCCCCATCTCCTCCTCCGACCTGTCTATTCCCGATCTCCTCCTCCCGACCTGTCTATTCCCCATCTCCTCCTCTGACCTGTTGCTTCGCCATCTCCTCCTCCGACCTGTCTATTCACTATCTCCTCCTCCTGACCTGTCTATTACCCATCTCCTCCTCCTGACCTGTCTATTCCCCATCTCCCCCTCCTGACCTGTCTATTCCCCATCTCCTCCTCCTGACCTGTCTGTTCCCCATCTCCTCCTCTGACCTGTCTATTCCCCATCTCCTCCTCCTGACCTGTCTATTCCCCATCTCCTCCTCTGACCTGTTGCTTCTCCTTCTCATCCTCCTGACCTGTCTATTCCCCATCTCCTCCTCCCGACCTGTCTATTCTCCATCTCATCCTCCCGACCTGTCTATTCCTCATCTCCTCCTCCTGACCTGTCATTCCTCCTTCTTCTCCTCCTGACCTGTCTATTCCCCATCTCCTCCTCCTGACCTGTCTATTCCCCATCTCCTCCTCCCGACCTGTCTATTCTCCATCTCATCCTACCGACCTGTCTATTCCCCATCTCTTCCTCTGACCTGTCATTCCTCCTTCTTCTCCTCCTGACCTGTCTATTCCCCATCTCCTCCTCCGACCTGTCTGTTCCCCATCTACTCCTCCTGACCTGTCTATTCCCCATCTCCTCCTCCGACCTGTCACTCCTCCTTCTACTCCTCCTGACCTGTCTATTCCCCATCTCCTCCTCCTGACCTGTCTATTCCCCATCTCCTCCTCCTGACCTGTCTATTCCCCATCTCCTCCTCCGACCGGTCACTCCTCCTTCTACTCCTCCTGACCTGTCTATTCCCCATCTTCTCCTCCTGACCTGTCTATTCCCCATCTCCTCCTCCTGACGTGTCACTCCTCCTTCTCCTCCTCCTGACCGGTCTATTCCCCATCTCCTCCTCCTGACCTGTCACTTCTCCATCTCATCCTCCTGACCTGTCTATTCCCTATCTCCTCCTCCTGACCTGTCACTCCTCCTTCTACTCCTCCTGACCTGTCTATTCCCCATCTCCTCCTCCTGACCTGTCTATTCCCCATCTCCTCCTCCTGACCTGTCTATTCCCCATCTCCTCTTCCTGACCTGTCTATTCCCCATTTCCTCCTGACCTGTCTATTCCCCATCTCCTCCTCCTGACCTGTCTATTCCCCATCTCCTCCTCTGACCTGTTGCTTCTCCTTCTCCTCCTCCTGACCTGTCTATTCCACATCTCCTCCTCCCGACCTGTCTATTCAACATCTCATCCTCCCGACCTATCTATTCCCCATCTCCTCCTCCGACCTGTCATTCCTCCTTCTTCTCCTCCTGACCAGTCTATTACCCATCTCCTCCTCTTGACCTGTCTATTCCCCATCTCCTCCTCCTGACCTATCTATTCCCCATCTACTCCTCCTGACCTGTCTATTCCCCATTTCCTCCTCCTGACCTGTCTATTCCCCATCTCCTCCTCCGACCTGTCACTCCTCCTTCTACTCCTCCTGACCTGTCTATTCTCCATCTCCTCCTCCTGACCTGTCTATTCCCCATTTCCTTCTCCGACCTGTCCCTCCTCCTTCTACTCCTCCGACCTGTCACTCCTCCTTCTACTCCTCCTGACCTTTATATTCCTCATCTCCTACTCCTGACCTGTCTATTCCCCATCTCCTCCTCCTGACCTGTCTATTCCCCATCTCCTCCTCTGACCTGTCACTCCTCCTTCTACTCCTCCTGACCTGTCTATTCCCCATCTCCTCCTCCTGACTTGTCTATTCCCCATCTCCTCCTCCTGACCTGTCTATTCCCCATCTCCTTCTCCGACCTGTCACTCCTCCTTCTCATCCTCCTGACCTGTCTATTCCCCATCTCCTCCTCCTGACCTGTCACTCCTCCTTCTACTCCTCCTGACCTGTCTATTCCCCATCTCCTCCTCCTGACCTGTCTATTTCTCATCTCCTCCTCCTGATCTGTCACTCCTCCTTCTATTCCTCCTGACCTGTCTATTCCCCATCTCCTCCTCCTGACCTGTCTATTCTCCATCACCTCCTCCTGACCTGTGTATTCCCCATCTCCTCCTCCTGACCTGTCACTTCTCCTTCTACTCCTCCTGACCTGTCTATTCCCCATCTCCTCCTCCGACCTGTCACTCCTCCTTCTCATCCTCCTGACCTTTCTATTCCCCATCTCCTCCTCCTGACCTGTCACTCCTCCTTCTACTCCTCCTGACCTGTCTAGTCCCCATCTCCTCCTCCTGACCTGTCCATTCCCCATCTCCTCCTCCGACCTGTCTATTCCCCATCTAATCCTCCCGACCTGTCTATTCCCCATCTCCTCCTCCGACCTGTCATTCATCCTTCTTCTCCTCCTGACCTGTCTATTCCCCATCTCCTCCTCCTGAGATGGGGAATAGACAGGTCAGGAGGAGGAGATGGGGAATAGACAGGTCAGGAGGAGGAGATGGGGAATAGACAGGTCAGGAGAAGGAGATAGGGAATAGACAGGTCGGGAGGATGAGGTGGGGAATAGACAGGTCAGGAGGATGAGATGCGGAATAGACAGGTCAGGAGGAGGAGATAGGGAATAGACAGGTCGGGAGGAGGAGGTGGGGAATAGACAGGTCAGGAGGGTGAGATGGGGAATAGACAGGTTGGGAGGAGGAGATGTGGAATAGACAGGTCAGGAGGAGGGAGGTGGGGAATAGATAGGTCGGGAGGAGGAGATGGGGAATAGACAGGTCAGGAGGAGGAGATGGGGAATAGACAGGTCGGGAGGAGGAGATGGGTAATAGACAGGTCGGGAGGAGGAGATGGGGAATAGACAGGTCATGAGGAGGAGGGAGGTGGGGAATAGATAGGTCGGGAGGAGGAGATGGGGAATAGACAGGTCGGGAGGAGGATATGTGGAATAGACAGGTCAGGAGGAGGAGATGGGGAATAGACAGGTCGGGAGGAGGAGGGAGGTGGGGAATAGATAGGTCGGGAGGAGGAGATGGGGAATAGACAGGTCAGGAGGAGGAGATGGGGAATAGACAGGTCGGGAGGAGGAGGGAGGTGGGGAATAGATAGGTCGGGAGGAGGAGATGGGGAATAGACAGGTCGGAGGAGGAGATGGGGAATAGACAGGTCAGGAGGAGGAGATGGGTAATAGACAGGTTGGGAGGAGGAGATGTGGAATAGACAAGTCAGGAGGAGGAGATCGGGAATAGACAGGTCGGGCGGAGGAGGGAGGTGGGGAATAGATAGTTCGGGAGGAGGAGATGGGGAATAGACAGGTCAGGAGGAGGAGATGGGGAATAGACAGGTCGGGAGGAGGAGGGAGGTGGGGAATAGATAGGTCGGGAGGAGGAGATGGGGAATAGACAGGTCGGGAGGAGGATATGGGGAATAGACAGGTCGGGAGGAGGAGATGGGGAATAGACAGGTCGGGAGGAGGAGATGGGGAATAGACAGGTCGGGAGGAGGAGATGGGGAATAGACAGGTCGGGAGGAGGAGATGTGGAATAGACAGGTCAGGAGGAGGAGATGGGGAATAGACAGGTCGGGAGGAGGAGATGGGTAATAGACAGGTCGGGAGGAGGAGATGGGGAATAGACAGGTTGGGAGGAGGAGGGAGGTGGGGAATAGACAGGTCGGGAGGAGGAGATGGGGAATAGACAGGTCGGGAGGAGGAGGGAGGTGGGGAATAGACAGGTCAGGAGGGTGAGATGGGGAATAGACAGGTCAGGAGGAGGAGATGGAGAAGTGACAGGTCAGGAGGAGGAGATGGGGAATAGACAGGTCGGGAGGAGGAGATGGGGAATAGACAGGTCGGGAGGAGGAGATGGGGAATAGACAGGTCGGAGGAGGAGATGGGGAATAGACAGGTCGGGAGGAGGAGATGGGGAATAGACAGGTCGGGTGGAGGAGATGTGGAATAGACAGGTCGGGAGGAGGAGATGTGGAATAGACAGGTCGGGAGGAGGAGATGTGGAATAGACAGGTCGGGAGGAGGAGATGTGGAATAGACAGGTCGGGAGGAGGAGATGGGGAATAGACAGGCCGGGAGGAGGAGATGGGTAATAGACAGGTCAGGAGGAGGAGGGAGGTGGGGAATAGACAGGTTGGGAGGAGGAGATGGGGAATAGACAGGTCGGGAGGAGGAGGGAGGTGGGGAATAGACAGGTCGGGAGGAGGAGATGGGGAATAGACAGGTCGGGAGGAGGAGGGAGGTGGGGAATAGATAGGTCGGGAGGAGGAGATGGGGAATAGACAGGTCGGGAGGAGGAGATGGGGAATAGACAGGTCGGGAGGAGGAGATGGGTAATAGACAGGTCGGGAGGAGGAGATGGGGAATAGACAGGTCAGGAGTAGGAGGGAGGTGGGGAATCGACAGGTCGGGAGGAGGAGATGGGGAATAGACAGGTCGGGAGGAGGAGGGAGGTGGGGAATAGACAGGTCGGGAGGAGGAGATGGGGAATAGACAGGTCGGGAGGAGGAGGGAGGTGGGGAATAGATAGGTCGGGAGGAGGAGATGGGGAATAGACAGGTCGGGAGGAGGAGATGGGGAATAGACAGGTCGGGAGGAGGAGATGGGTAATAGACAGGTCGGGAGGAGGAGATGGGGAATAGACAGGTCAGGAGGAGGAGGGAGGTGGGGAATAGACAGGTCGGGAGGAGGAGATGGGGAATAGACAGGTCGGGAGGAGGAGGGAGGTGGGGAATAGACAGGTCGGGAGGAGGAGATGGGGAATAGATAGGTCGGGAGGAGGAAGGAGGTGGGGAATAGACAGGTCGGGAGGAGGAGGGAGGTGGGGAATAGACAGGTCGGGAGGAGGAGGGAGGTGGGGAATAGACAGGTCGGGAGGAGGAGATGGGGAATAGACAGGTCAAGAGTTTTGTTTACTATCTATTGAGAATCGTTTACTAAAAACCAGCTACTCTTGATACTAAGGACAATCCTATCTAAATCATAAACAGGCTGGAGGTGCTCCTGGAATTATGAGAAACTCACATACAAAAATGTTGTGGGGACTAGCCCCAAAGAAAATTCCTTTTTTGGAGCACTCTTTTGAAATAATGAATGGTATATTATATAAAGAATTGATGAATAGTATTAAAACTTAATTTTTATTTCTAACCTATCTAAAATAAAAGGGAGAATAATCAAAATATATACAACAAGACACTGAAGCAGACTTGCCTACTCTCCCGGAATGGCCGGGAGGCTCCCGAAAATCGGGTGACCCTCCCGGCCCCCCGGAAGAGCAGGCAAGTCTCCCGGTCACAGGGGTCCCCCTCTGCCCGGCCTCCCACTTAGCGAGTGAAGTGGGCAGTCCGGACAGGCGATGACGCGATTCTTGTTGAATCGCGTCATCATAGCCACGCCCCCTGCTGTATAATGCCTGCAACAGTGCCCCGGCCCGCCTACACCACGCCTCCGGCCCGCCTACGCCACGCCTCCGCCCCGCCCCCCTCTGCACTTACAGCGCAGCCGGACCCCCTGCCGCACCGACCTGGCTGCTCTCTCCCGGAGAGAGCAGCCAAAAAGTCGGTAAGTATGCACTGAAGTGATTGTCACTCGTATTCAGTGAGTGTCGCTGTCTCCCGTTATGTCAAAAGTAAATAAACATGTTCATATTATTTCTTTTTTTCTCTTTTCTTAAAAATAACATTTCAAGACACTATGGTTACTGATGAAAACAATACACGCTTAGCATATGCCCTTAAGACTTAAGGCCCATACACACTTGACGATAAAATGAACGACGTCGTTCATTTCATCCCTCATCAACGACGTCGCTCATTATATCGTCAAGTGTGTATGCATCCGACGACCACCGATGCGCGGCCCCGCGAGACGTTAACGACCGTCGCTTATCTGTGGAGCATGTATGCTCAATTTCCACTATGGTCGTTACCGACCAGAGACGTCGTTGAATGTGTATAGTGTGAAAGACCAACGACCAAGCCACTGTTCACCAGCCCTGTTCCCAGCTCATTATTTTAATAAACTGTTCAGCTTGGATGCTTCAACGATGAATGGTCTATGGTCTTTGGTCTTTCGTCTTTGGTAGTGTGTATGCTCATGTCGTTTGCTAAGCTGTTCAAGGGAAGTTCAAGGGAAGTCGTTAACGACGTTCGTTAACGATGTGTGCATCGTCAAGTGTCTATGGCCCTTAACAATCATTGTTTAGGCGAACACTCAGTGTAACCATGCACATGTCATTTGGCTATATTGCAGAGGAAAAAGATCTTACATCTATGTACACATCATATAGTGGCATTTCATTTTAAACCACTTCCTAAACATTTCTCACAATTTACATATTGCTGAAAGGTCATCTTTAATATTAACAATCATGTATTCCACATCACTATGTCAGCTCTGCAATGCTCCTGAGCTCATTCTCAGCTCAAATGAAACGAGGAGAACCCCTTTTCCACTAGCTCAAAAAAACACGGGTAAATGCACAGGGGGCGCGCATTTACCCGTGTTTTTTGCAAGTGGAAAAGGGCCCTCCGCAAAAACCCGGATCAAGTGACCTGTGAATCCTACCTGGGTAGCTACCTGGGTAGGACACGGGAATGATCCGGGTAGGGCTGTAGTGTAAACGGGAGCCGCGTCGATGCGACACGGCTCCCGTTTATACTGTATGGAAGGGTGGCGCTGGGAGATCATGTGATCTCCCTGCGCCGCCCCTGCCGCGTCACTAGAAGCGTCACCAACCCGGCAATATGCCGTGTTGGTGACTGCTGATGGGAAAGGGGCTGAGCACGGGTCGCAGCAGGGCAGCTCCTGTGTCAGGCTCCCGGCTGCGACCCGTGCTCGTAGGTGGAAAAGGGGTAAATTGACAAATGGCAGATTGTTGCAAAGCTAGATTTCTCTCCAACATGTTTCCCTAATGAGTCAAAATCAGGCCTCAGGCGGCCTCACAATTGTTTATGGAAAAACTTGTAACAATCACACACAATGGTGCCATGAAACATATCATCTCCAGTAAATATTATGGAATGTCATTTTTTCACAGGAGGACACTTCCCTCATTATTCAATTCAAATGAGAAAGCACATAAAACTGCCAGGCTGGCGATCAAGCTCGTTTGTGAAACGTACGTCCAGCTGAGACGTTGTGCTCCACAGTACAGCTCCTCTCTGCGGGAGGACGCTGTGTTGGGCGGCATGTGAAGCCGCTACTCTAGAGCCGGCAAATCAGCTGTATCACGCGGCATGTGAAACCGCTATCAGAGACCTATTAACTGGAGATGTCGGGCGGCATTTGAAACAACTACTTGAGACGTGGTAAACAGCTATGTTCAGCGGCATGTGAAAGCGCTACTTGAAACCGGGGTATTCCACCGGGCGGCATGTGAAATTACTACTTGAGACGTGGTAACCAGCTATGTTCAGCGGCATGTGAAAACGCCACTTGAAACAAGGGCATTGAGCTGCTGATGAACGGGCAGGGTGATCCGAGACTGGGCAACGAATTGGCAACATTCCAGCTCTTCACTTCCGAACTGTGTTTATGAAATAGGAGGGTGGATGAACTGCCCGGTACTATGTTTTTCAGAATAGCTTTATTACCTTGTGCTCTTGGGTGGTAATATGCTACGGATCACACTTATAAAGATATATTAATTTAATAAGTGACCCTTTAGCAAAACTGATCACAGAAGATTGGCTGGTATACCAGGTCTATACACTTCCTCTCTTATTTCACAGGTATTTCACCGGTCCCCGCGGCGCATTGCAGCCCTGCAATGCCTATGGTAACAGGGCTGCTCTAACACCAGAGATGGAGACACGGGGGGATACTGTGGCTTTTTTCCCATCAATCCATCAGTACCCCTACTCTCACCCTTCTTCCGCTCTTTTGATGAGGATGGGCAGCAGATGGGGGTGACTGTATATTGGATTGTACTATTTCTCTCTATTTTTCACACAACAGCCTGAAATATTTCACAGTAATAAATAAAATTGAGGCCCTACGGGAATAATTTAACAGAGGTGCACCTACGGTCTCAGCCTATCAAATGCAGATAATACTGGTACAACGGTGAAAGTTAAGGTGACAATTGTCCCTCACTGCATACCATATGTGATCAAGTCCAGGTATATGATCTTGCATGTGATGATTTGCAGTTTTATGTGCTTTCTCATTTGAATTGAATAAGGAGGGAAGTGTCCTCTTGTGAAAAAATGACATTCCATAATATTTACTTGAGATGATATGTTTCATGGCACCATTGTGTGTGATTGTTACAAGTTTTTCCAAAAACAATTGTGAGGCCGCTTGAGGCCTGATTTTGACTCTTTAGGGAAACATGTTGGAGAGAAATCCAGCTTTGCAACAATCTGCCATTTGTCAACTTAGTTTCATTTAGCTGAGAATGAGCACTGCAGAGCTGACATAGTGATGTGGCATTCCGAGTTGTTCGTTCATTGCCGATTTTAGCTATATTGCGATTAGTCGCTTACTGCGCATGCACAAGGTTCGCAGAGCACATGCGCATAGTTATTTTACACAAAAGTTAGGTATTTAAAGGCATATGCTAAGCGTGTATTGTTTTCATCAGTAACCATAGTGTCTTAAAATTTTACTTTTAAGAAAAGAGAAAAAAAGAAATAATATGAACATGTTTATTTACTTTTGACATAACGGGAGACAGCGACACTCACTGAATACGAGTGACAATCACTTCAGTGTCTTGTTCTATATATTTTGATTATTCTCCCTTTTATTTTAGATAGGTTAGAAATAAAAGTTAAGTTTTAATACTATTCATCAATTCTTTATATAATATACCATTAATTATTTCAAAAGAGTGCTCCAAAAAAGGAATTTTCTTTGGGGCTAGTCCCCACAACATTTTTGTATGTGAACTTCTATATTTCAACTTCACTTCGGCACACATCTCCATCATATCAAAAAGGCTGGTACCTATAACAAGCTATACATCCACATATTTTCTCCTATCTAGGGAGCCATTAATTGGTCTGGGACACTTATTTACATCTCTGTCCATTTAAGAATCTTTGGACATTTACAAACACGTCTAAATTGGGACTGGTTATGGATATCAGTATGCTGGCACATAGAATGGTTCAAGTGATGTGATGTGGTTTCATTATTATACTAATGTTTGATCTATTTACCAATTGGGGATTTTATGATAATAAATTGTTTTTATATTATATTATTTTGCGCTCTCTTGTATAGTTAAGTCTATATGTCCATTACATTTATCTTCCCAGTTATTTCAGATTACTGTGTGAGAGCTGCAAAAATAAGTTACATATATTAGTGTGGTTATTTCCTATCAATAGCGCCTGTACTGAATTTTCCTATTTGGCTCATTTGGTATACGTTTATTGTATGAAATATGTGTTGAATATATCTTTTTGGCTTGTCTGTGTGAATGCGTATGCTACCATATATCGCTGCTCACGCACAGAGACCCATCTGTTTGAAGTTTGTATGTGATGTGTATGTAATATTTTTGATTTCGACATATGTGACCACGCCCCCTCACACCACATGACCACACCCATTTTCCGTCACTCAGTACCTTTAAGAAAATATTTCTACTTGCACCACTGGTCACCTGTATAATCTGAGTTCCTGCTATACAGGTGTTACACATGCTGGGATATCTGTTTCTCCTGTTACCATCATTATTGTATATCCAGTCACAGTTTGTCTGAATTCCTAAATTACTTGCTAACCAGCCACCCGCGTAGTACTTCTGTATACTGCACTAACACTAGAGATCAGCAGGTTCGGTTTTACTCGGTTCTCAACCGGCATCTTATTGCCTCACAGACGTCACGTGTTTTGGATAGCCAATAAGAAACATCCAGATAAAACCGAACTGGTGTTAATTATGGCGTTACATCCGAACCCGCTCATCTCTAACTAAAACTTTGATCTGCAACATCTTGTACATTGAGTTTCGTAGTAGTAGTATATTTGGGATCAGTAAAAAAACAGTGACTTACAGTACAACATTCATTGGTGAACCAACTCGACTTATATACATCTCGTGGTGCACCTGTCCAGTATGATAGTGTTGCCCTGCACATTCAGGACTCTTGGCATCACCAAAGGGGTAAATTTGCTAAGGTCCATGTTTGCCAGAGTTTGCAATCTCACGGTGTGTTTGGCAATTTTTGCAAACACAGGAATTTACTAAAGACAAAACACGGGAGTGTTACATGGAATAGAACATCAAAACACGTGTGATCACGCTAATATGATCAAATGCCCTATCTGCCACAGTCTGAAAACTCAAAAGTACTTTCCATAGATATCACTGAAACACGGGAAGTTGCCAAAAATATATGGCCGTGAATTGTGCAAACTAGGAACAAAATACACTTTTGAAATAGACGTCCCTGAGCAGTGTGATCAGTACAGCGCTCCTCTGTGGAAAAGTAGTTACAAAGTAAACATAAAACAACAGCATGGGGTTTTTAACCACTTGCCTGGCATGGCGGCATCAGATGCGACCACACCAGCAAGTGTCCTATCTGACGTGGTCGCACAGGATGCGACCAGTCAGATAAACAGTGTTAGCAGCGGCAGGCAGAGGCGTAACTCTGGGAGGCAACGGAGGCATCTGCCGCCGGACTCCTGCTTTGAAGGGGGGCACCTCTCCTCCCATTCTGTGACACCATTCAATTAAGTTAATTAATAGCTGCCGCTCTCTTCAGTGGTCGACTTCCTCACTGGTCCCTGCACGTTACAAGTCACACCCTCTTTATTATAGATTCACATTTTACAGGTGTCACACCCAGGAATACAACCCACATCCTATTACACTGGACACCTTACTGAAGAAGCTATTTGCTCCTGTACAGGAAATATGAGAATTCTAACTATATGAAGTTACTTCTCTGACAATTACACGTAACTTCACATAGTTATAATTCTCATACTTCCTATGCAGGAGCAAATAGCTCCATCATTAAAGTGTTTGCCATCAGTGTGACAGGTCATGGGTTCTAATCCTGGGTATGACTGCTAAGAAATGTGTGATTTAAAATAAAAGACAATGACATGTATATACATTTATCTAAATATAAGGGAGGGCACCAATATTTATCTTGCCTCCGGGTAACTGGGGCAAACTTACGCCACTGGCGGCAGGGAAGAGAAACTTCCCTCCACTGCTGCTCTCAGAGGCCTCTGCCACCCTGCACCATCCCCTCAGTGTTGCCGTGCTGCCAATTACTGCTGATCGGTCAGCATGGTAGGACCCCCCACCTCCAGCGGCGGCAGACAATAGCAACCACTGGTAAGTGTAAATCATCACCCCAAAGCCCCCCGTGTACATGGCAGCTGTCCGGGCTCTATAGACTTGCGATGTTACCGATGCTCAAACGGACCTGATGTTCCGGTCGATGTTCCGATGTTTGAAAAATGTATTACTTTTTTTTTTTTTTTTTTTAAACTAAAGTCATTTTGGCTAGGGTTCAATTTATGTTCACCTAATTCACTCATTAAATAAACACAACAATTTCTGAGCGTTTTTTTTTTTTGGGGGGGGGGAACATCAGTTAAGTAGTTAAATGACCTTTATTGTTTTCTATATAAGTACATTTCCTGAATGATGTCCCTTTATATATTATCTGTGTCTCTTAGTGTAATGTAAGTGAGCCTGTAGCTATAATGTGAGTGACAGCTCAGCCTCGCCCTGTGTACAGAATGTGACCCCCTCTTGGTGTCTGAGTGTCAGAGACTTTCACTTTCATTTCTCTCTCCTGCTGCAGCGATGGCGTCTGCTGATCTGAGACAGGAGCTGGTCTGTTCCATCTGCCTGAGCATTTATACAGATCCTGTAACCCTGAGATGTGGCCACAACTTCTGCCGGGTCTGTATTGATCGTGTGCTGGATGCACAGGAGGGGTGTGGAGCTTATACCTGTCCTGACTGCAGAGCAGAGTGTCAGGAGCGTCCTGCACTGATACGGAACATAACGCTGTGTAACATAGTGGGGAGTTTCCTGTCTACTCGGCCAGATCAGGAGGAGACTGTGATCTTCTGCACTTACTGTGTGGACTCTCCTGTACCTGCTGCTAAATCCTGTCTGATGTGTGAGGCTTCTCTGTGTGATAAACACCTGAGAGTACACAGCAAGTCACCAGAGCACGTCTTAT